>NW_027466185.1:3757500-3842500 GCF_046127955.1 Nelusetta ayraudi
AAACTCACAAACTAACTCACAAACTAACTAACTAACTAAATGAATGAATGAATAAATGAACACCACATGCACGGCTTCATAGGCAAGGTGCACTTCCTCCATGCTGCAGGTTTATAAGGCCTGTTTGCAACAGCGTCTCTCGCTTACGGCCATACCACCCTGAGAACGCCCGATCTCGTCTGATCTCGGAAGCTAAGCAGGGTCGGGCCTGGTTAGTACTTGGATGGGAGACCGCCTGGGAATACCAGGTGCCGTAAGCTTTTTGTCCCGGCAGGGGGTGCTGTTTCCACGTGCAACTTTGTGAGGAAATCACAAGACAAACTGTTTTTTGCTGCCGGTTCATTTAAACAAACTCACAAACTAACTCACAAACTAACTAACTAACTAAATGAATGAATGAATAAATGAACACCACATGCACGGCTTCATAGGCAAGGTGCACTTCCTCCATGCTGCAGGTTTATAAGGCCTGTTTGCAACAGCGTCTCTCGCTTACGGCCATACTACCCTGAGAACGCCCGATCTCGTCTGATCTCGGAAGCTAAGCAGGGTCGGGCCTGGTTAGTACTTGGATGGGAGACCGCCTGGGAATACCAGGTGCCGTAAGCTTTTTGTCCCGGCAGGGGGTGCTGTTTCCACGTGCAACTTTATGAGGAAATCACAAGACAAACTGTTTTTTGCTGGCGGTTCATTTAAACAAACTCACAAACTAACTAACTAACTAACTAAATGAATGAATGAATGAATGAATAAATGAACACCACATGCACGGCTTCATAGGCAAGGTGCACTTCCTCCATGCTGCAGGTTTATAAGGCCTGTTTGCAACAGCGTCTCTCGCTTACGGCCATACCACCCTGAGAACGCCCGATCTCGTCTGATCTCGGAAGCTAAGCAGGGTCGGGCCTGGTTAGTACTTGGATGGGAGACCGCCTGGGAATACCAGGTGCCGTAAGCTTTTTGTCCCGGCAGGGGGTGCTGTTTCCACGTGCAACTTTATGAGGAAATCACAAGACAAACTGTTTTTTGCTGGCGGTTCATTTAAACAAACTCACAAACTAACTAACTAACTAACTAAATGAATGAATGAATGAATGAATAAATGAACACCACATGCACGGCTTCATAGGCAAGGTGCACTTCCTCCATGCTGCAGGTTTATAAGGCCTGTTTGCAACAGCGTCTCTCGCTTACGGCCATACTACCCTGAGAACGCCCGATCTCGTCTGATCTCGGAAGCTAAGCAGGGTCGGGCCTGGTTAGTACTTGGATGGGAGACCGCCTGGGAATACCAGGTGCCGTAAGCTTTTTGTCCCGGCAGGGGGTGCTGTTTCCACGTAAAACTTTATGAGGAAATCACAAGACAAACTGTTTTTTGCTGCCGGTTCATTTAAACAAACTCACAAACTAACTAACTAACTAACTAAATGAATGAATGAATAAATGAACACCACATGCACGGCTTCATAGGCAAGGTGCACTTCCTCCATGCTGCAGGTTTATAAGGCCTGTTTGCAACAGCGTCTCTCGCTTACGGCCATACCACCCTGAGAACGCCCGATCTCGTCTGATCTCGGAAGCTAAGCAGGGTCGGGCCTGGTTAGTACTTGGATGGGAGACCGCCTGGGAATACCAGGTGCCGTAAGCTTTTTGTCCCGGCAGGGGGTGCTGTTTCCACGTGCAACTTTGTGAGGAAATCACAAGACAAACTGTTTTTTGCTGGCGGTTCATTTAAACAAACTCACAAACTAACTAACTAACTAACTAAATGAATGAATGAATGAATGAATAAATGAACACCACATGCACGGCTTCATAGGCAAGGTGCACTTCCTCCATGCTGCAGGTTTATAAGGCCTGTTTGCAACAGCGTCTCTCGCTTACGGCCATACCACCCTGAGAACGCCCGATCTCGTCTGATCTCGGAAGCTAAGCAGGGTCGGGCCTGGTTAGTACTTGGATGGGAGACCGCCTGGGAATACCAGGTGCCGTAAGCTTTTTGTCCCGGCAGGGGGTGCTGTTTCCACGTGCAACTTTATGAGGAAATCACAAGACAAACTGTTTTTTGCTGCCGGTTCATTTAAACAAACTCACAATCTAACTCACAAACTAACTAACTAACTAAATGAATGAATGAATAAATGAACACCACATGCACGGCTTCATAGGCAAGGTGCACTTCCTCCATGCTGCAGGTTTATAAGGCCTGTTTGCAACAGCGTCTCTCGCTTACGGCCATACCACCCTGAGAACGCCCGATCTCGTCTGATCTCGGAAGCTAAGCAGGGTCGGGCCTGGTTAGTACTTGGATGGGAGACCGCCTGGGAATACCAGGTGCCGTAAGCTTTTTGTCCCGGCAGGGGGTGCTGTTTCCACGTGCAACTTTGTGAGGAAATCACAAGACAAACTGTTTTTTGCTGCCGGTTCATTTAAACAAACTCACAAACTAACTCACAAACTAACTAACTAACTAAATGAATGAATGAATAAATGAACACCACATGCACGGCTTCATAGGCAAGGTGCACTTCCTCCATGCTGCAGGTTTATAAGGCCTGTTTGCAACAGCGTCTCTCGCTTACGGCCATACCACCCTGAGAACGCCCGATCTCGTCTGATCTCGGAAGCTAAGCAGGGTCGGGCCTGGTTAGTACTTGGATGGGAGACCGCCTGGGAATACCAGGTGCCGTAAGCTTTTTGTCCCGACAGGGGGTGCTGTTTCCACGTGCAACTTTGTGAGGAAATCACAAGACAAACTGTTTTTTGCTGCCGGTTCATTTAAACAAACTCACAAACTAACTCACAAACTAACTAACTAACTAAATGAATGAATGAATAAATGAACACCACATGCACGGCTTCATAGGCAAGGTGCACTTCCTCCATGCTGCAGGTTTATAAGGCCTGTTTGCAACAGCGTCTCTCGCTTACGGCCATACCACCCTGAGAACGCCCGATCTCGTCTGATCTCGGAAGCTAAGCAGGGTCGGGCCTGGTTAGTACTTGGATGGGAGACCGCCTGGGAATACCAGGTGCCGTAAGCTTTTTGTCCCGGCAGGGGGTGCTGTTTCCACGTGCAACTTTATGAGGAAATCACAAGACAAACTGTTTTTTGCTGGCGGTTCATTTAAACAAACTCACAAACTAACTAACTAACTAACTAAATGAATGAATGAATGAATGAATAAATGAACACCACATGCACGGCTTCATAGGCAAGGTGCACTTCCTCCATGCTGCAGGTTTATAAGGCCTGTTTGCAACAGCGTCTCTCGCTTACGGCCATACCACCCTGAGAACGCCCGATCTCGTCTGATCTCGGAAGCTAAGCAGGGTCGGGCCTGGTTAGTACTTGGATGGGAGACCGCCTGGGAATACCAGGTGCCGTAAGCTTTTTGTCCCGGCAGGGGGTGCTGTTTCCACGTGCAACTTTGTGAGGAAATCACAAGACAAACTGTTTTTTGCTGGCGGTTCATTTAAACAAACTCACAAACTAACTAACTAACTAACTAAATGAATGAATGAATGAATGAATAAATGAACACCACATGCACGGCTTCATAGGCAAGGTGCACTTCCTCCATGCTGCAGGTTTATAAGGCCTGTTTGCAACAGCGTCTCTCGCTTACGGCCATACCACCCTGAGAATGCCCGATCTCGTCTGATCTCGGAAGCTAAGCAGGGTCGGGCCTGGTTAGTACTTGGATGGGAGACCGCCTGGGAATACCAGGTGCTGTAAGCTTTTTGTCCCGGCAGGGGGTGCTGTTTCCACGTGCAACTTTATGAGGAAATCACAAGACAAACTGTTTTTTGCTGCCGGTTCATTTAAACAAACTCACAATCTAACTCACAAACTAACTAACTAACTAAATGAATGAATGAATAAATGAACACCACATGCACGGCTTCATAGGCAAGGTGCACTTCCTCCATGCTGCAGGTTTATAAGGCTTGTTTGCAACAGCGTCTCTCGCTTACGGCCATACCACCCTGAGAACGCCCGATCTCGTCTGATCTCGGAAGCTAAGCAGGGTCGGGCCTGGTTAGTACTTGGATGGGAGACCGCCTGGGAATACCAGGTGCCGTAAGCTTTTTGTCCCGGCAGGGGGTGCTGTTTCCACGTGCAACTTTGTGAGGAAATCACAAGACAAACTGTTTTTTGCTGCCGGTTCATTTAAACAAACTCACAAACTAACTCACAAACTAACTAACTAACTAAATGAATGAATGAATAAATGAACACCACATGCACGGCTTCATAGGCAAGGTGCACTTCCTCCATGCTGCAGGTTTATAAGGCCTGTTTGCAACAGCGTCTCTCGCTTACGGCCATACCACCCTGAGAACGCCCGATCTCGTCTGATCTCGGAAGCTAAGCAGGGTCGGGCCTGGTTAGTACTTGGATGGGAGACCGCCTGGGAATACCAGGTGCCGTAAGCTTTTTGTCCCGGCAGGGGGTGCTGTTTCCACGTGCAACTTTGTGAGGAAATCACAAGACAAACTGTTTTTTGCTGCCGGTTCATTTAAACAAACTCACAAACTAACTCACAAACTAACTAACTAACTAAATGAATGAATGAATAAATGAACACCACATGCACGGCTTCATAGGCAAGGTGCACTTCCTCCATGCTGCAGGTTTATAAGGCCTGTTTGCAACAGCGTCTCTCGCTTACGGCCATACCACCCTGAGAACGCCCGATCTCGTCTGATCTCGGAAGCTAAGCAGGGTCGGGCCTGGTTAGTACTTGGATGGGAGACCGCCTGGGAATACCAGGTGCCGTAAGCTTTTTGTCCCGGCAGGGGGTGCTGTTTCCACGTGCAACTTTGTGAGGAAATCACAAGACAAACTGTTTTTTGCTGGCGGTTCATTTAAACAAACTCACAAACTAACTAACTAACTAACTAAATGAATGAATGAATGAATGAATAAATGAACACCACATGCACGGCTTCATAGGCAAGGTGCACTTCCTCCATGCTGCAGGTTTATAAGGCCTGTTTGCAACAGCGTCTCTCGCTTACGGCCATACCACCCTGAGAATGCCCGATCTCGTCTGATCTCGGAAGCTAAGCAGGGTCGGGCCTGGTTAGTACTTGGATGGGAGACCGCCTGGGAATAACAGGTGCTGTAAGCTTTTTGTCCCGGCAGGGGGTGCTGTTTCCACGTGCAACTTTATGAGGAAATCACAAGACAAACTGTTTTTTGCTGCCGGTTCATTTAAACAAACTCACAATCTAACTCACAAACTAACTAACTAACTAAATGAATGAATGAATAAATGAACACCACATGCACGGCTTCATAGGCAAGGTGCACTTCCTCCATGCTGCAGGTTTATAAGGCTTGTTTGCAACAGCGTCTCTCGCTTACGGCCATACCACCCTGAGAACGCCCGATCTCGTCTGATCTCGGAAGCTAAGCAGGGTCGGGCCTGGTTAGTACTTGGATGGGAGACCGCCTGGGAATACCAGGTGCCGTAAGCTTTTTGTCCCGGCAGGGGGTGCTGTTTCCACGTGCAACTTTGTGAGGAAATCACAAGACAAACTGTTTTTTGCTGCCGGTTCATTTAAACAAACTCACAAACTAACTCACAAACTAACTAACTAACTAAATGAATGAATGAATAAATGAACACCACATGCACGGCTTCATAGGCAAGGTGCACTTCCTCCATGCTGCAGGTTTATAAGGCCTGTTTGCAACAGCGTCTCTCGCTTACGGCCATACCACCCTGAGAACGCCCGATCTCGTCTGATCTCGGAAGCTAAGCAGGGTCGGGCCTGGTTAGTACTTGGATGGGAGACCGCCTGGGAATACCAGGTGCCGTAAGCTTTTTGTCCCGGCAGGGGGTGCTGTTTCCACGTGCAACTTTGTGAGGAAATCACAAGACAAACTGTTTTTTGCTGCCGGTTCATTTAAACAAACTCACAAACTAACTCACAAACTAACTAACTAACTAAATGAATGAATGAATAAATGAACACCACATGCACGGCTTCATAGGCAAGGTGCACTTCCTCCATGCTGCAGGTTTATAAGGCCTGTTTGCAACAGCGTCTCTCGCTTACGGCCATACCACCCTGAGAACGCCCGATCTCGTCTGATCTCGGAAGCTAAGCAGGGTCGGGCCTGGTTAGTACTTGGATGGGAGACCGCCTGGGAATACCAGGTGCCGTAAGCTTTTTGTCCCGGCAGGGGGTGCTGTTTCCACGTGCAACTTTGTGAGGAAATCACAAGACAAACTGTTTTTTGCTGGCGGTTCATTTAAACAAACTCACAAACTAACTAACTAACTAACTAAATGAATGAATGAATGAATGAATAAATGAACACCACATGCACGGCTTCATAGGCAAGGTGCACTTCCTCCATGCTGCAGGTTTATAAGGCCTGTTTGCAACAGCGTCTCTCGCTTACGGCCATACCACCCTGAGAACGCCCGATCTCGTCTGATCTCGGAAGCTAAGCAGGGTCGGGCCTGGTTAGTACTTGGATGGGAGACCGCCTGGGAATACCAGGTGCCGTAAGCTTTTTGTCCCGGCAGGGGGTGCTGTTTCCACGTGCAACTTTATGAGGAAATCACAAGACAAACTGTTTTTTGCTGCCGGTTCATTTAAACAAACTCACAAACTAACTCACAAACTAACTAACTAACTAACTAAATGAATGAATGAATAAATGAACACCACATGCACGGCTTCATAGGCAAGGTGCACTTCCTCCATGCTGCAGGTTTATAAGGCCTGTTTGCAACAGCGTCTCTCGCTTACGGCCATACCACCCTGAGAACGCCCGATCTCGTCTGATCTCGGAAGCTAAGCAGGGTCGGGCCTGGTTAGTACTTGGATGGGAGACCGCCTGGGAATACCAGGTGCCGTAAGCTTTTTGTCCCGGCAGGGGTGCTGTTTCCACGTGCAACTTTATGAGGAAATCACAAGACAAACTGTTTTTTGCTGCCGGTTCATTTAAACAAACTCACAAACTAACTAACTAACTAACTAACTAAATGAATGAATGAATAAATGAACACCACATGCACGGCTTCATAGGCAAGGTGCACTTCCTCCATGCTGCAGGTTTATAAGGCCTGTTTGCAACAGCGTCTCTCGCTTACGGCCATACCACCCTGAGAACGCCCGATCTCGTCTGATCTCGGAAGCTAAGCAGGGTCGGGCCTGGTTAGTACTTGGATGGGAGACCGCCTGGGAATACCAGGTGCCGTAAGCTTTTTGTCCCGGCAGGGGGTGCTGTTTCCACGTGCAACTTTGTGAGGAAATCACAAGACAAACTGTTTTTTGCTGCCGGTTCATTTAAACAAACTCACAAACTAACTCACAAACTAACTAACTAACTAAATGAATGAATGAATAAATGAACACCACATGCACGGCTTCATAGGCAAGGTGCACTTCCTCCATGCTGCAGGTTTATAAGGCCTGTTTGCAACAGCGTCTCTCGCTTACGGCCATACCACCCTGAGAACGCCCGATCTCGTCTGATCTCGGAAGCTAAGCAGGGTCGGGCCTGGTTAGTACTTGGATGGGAGACCGCCTGGGAATACCAGGTGCCGTAAGCTTTTTGTCCCGGCACGGGGTGCTGTTTCCACGTGCAACTTTATGAGGAAATCACAAGACAAACTGTTTTTTGCTGCCGGTTCATTTAAACAAACTCACAAACTAACTCACAAACTAACTAACTAACTAAATGAATGAATGAATAAATGAACACCACATGCACGGCTTCATAGGCAAGGTGCACTTCCTCCATGCTGCAGGTTTATAAGGCCTGTTTGCAACAGCGTCTCTCGCTTACGGCCATACCACCCTGAGAACGCCCGATCTCGTCTGATCTCGGAAGCTAAGCAGGGTCGGGCCTGGTTAGTACTTGGATGGGAGACCGCCTGGGAATACCAGGTGCCGTAAGCTTTTTGTCCCGGCAGGGGGTGCTGTTTCCACGTGCAACTTTATGAGGAAATCACAAGACAAACTGTTTTTTGCTGGCGGTTCATTTAAACAAACTCACAAACTAACTAACTAACTAACTAAATGAATGAATGAATGAATGAATAAATGAACACCACATGCACGGCTTCATAGGCAAGGTGCACTTCCTCCATGCTGCAGGTTTATAAGGCCTGTTTGCAACAGCGTCTCTCGCTTACGGCCATACCACCCTGAGAACGCCCGATCTCGTCTGATCTCGGAAGCTAAGCAGGGTCGGGCCTGGTTAGTACTTGGATGGGAGACCGCCTGGGAATACCAGGTGCCGTAAGCTTTTTGTCCCGGCAGGGGGTGCTGTTTCCACGTGCAACTTTGTGAGGAAATCACAAGACAAACTGTTTTTTGCTGCCGGTTCATTTAAACAAACTCACAAACTAACTCACAAACTAACTAACTAACTAACTAAATGAATGAATGAATAAATGAACACCACATGCACGGCTTCATAGGCAAGGTGCACTTCCTCCATGCTGCAGGTTTATAAGGCCTGTTTGCAACAGCGTCTCTCGCTTACGGCCATACCACCCTGAGAACGCCCGATCTCGTCTGATCTCGGAAGCTAAGCAGGGTCGGGCCTGGTTAGTACTTGGATGGGAGACCGCCTGGGAATACCAGGTGCCGTAAGCTTTTTGTCCCGGCAGGGGGTGCTGTTTCCACGTGCAACTTTGTGAGGAAATCACAAGACAAACTGTTTTTTGCTGCCGGTTCATTTAAACAAACTCACAAACTAACTCACAAACTAACTAACTAACTAACTAAATGAATGAATGAATAAATGAACACCACATGCACGGCTTCATAGGCAAGGTGCACTTCCTCCATGCTGCAGGTTTATAAGGCCTGTTTGCAACAGCGTCTCTCGCTTACGGCCATACCACCCTGAGAACGCCCGATCTCGTCTGATCTCGGAAGCTAAGCAGGGTCGGGCCTGGTTAGTACTTGGATGGGAGACCGCCTGGGAATACCAGGTGCCGTAAGCTTTTTGTCCCGGCAGGGGGTGCTGTTTCCACGTGCAACTTTGTGAGGAAATCACAAGACAAACTGTTTTTTGCTGGCGGTTCATTTAAACAAACTCACAAACTAACTAACTAACTAACTAAATGAATGAATGAATGAATGAATGAATAAATGAACACCACATGCACGGCTTCATAGGCAAGGTGCACTTCCTCCATGCTGCAGGTTTATAAGGCCTGTTTGCAACAGCGTCTCTCGCTTACGGCCATACCACCCTGAGAACGCCCGGTCTCGTCTGATCTCGGAAGCTAAGCAGGGTCGGGCCTGGTTAGTACTTGGATGGGAGACCGCCCCTGGAATACCAGGTGCCGTAAGCTTTTTGTCCCGGCAGGGGGTGCTGTTTCCACGTGCAACTTTATGAGGAAATCACAAGACAAACTGTTTTTTGCTGGCGGTTCATTTAAACAAACTCACAAACTAACTCACAAACTAACTAACTAACTAACTAAATGAATGAATGAATAAATGAACACCACATGCACGGCTTCATAGACAAGGTGCACTTCCTCCATGCTGCAGGTTTATGAGGCCTGTTTGCAACAGCGTCTCTCGCTTACGGCCATACCACCCTGAGAACGCCCGATCTCGTCTGATCTCGGAAGCTAAGCAGGGTCGGGCCTGGTTAGTACTTGGATGGGAGACCGCCTGGGAATACCAGGTGCCGTAAGCTTTTTGTCCCGGCAGGGGTGCTGTTTCCACGTGCAACTTTGTGAGGAAATCACAAGACAAACTGTTTTTTGCTGCCGGTTCATTTAAACAAACTCACAAACTAACTAACTAACTAACTAAATGAATGAATGAATAAATGAACACCACATGCACGGCTTCATAGGCAAGGTGCACTTCCTCCATGCTGAAGGTTTATAAGGCCTGTTTGCAACAGCGTCTCTCGCTTACGGCCATACCACCCTGAGAACGCCCGATCTCGTCTGATCTCGGAAGCTAAGCAGGGTCGGGCCTGGTTAGTACTTGGATGGGAGACCGCCTGGGAATACCAGGTGCCGTAAGCTTTTTGTCCCGGCAAGGGGTGCTGTTTCCACGTGCAACTTTATGAGGAAATCACAAGACAAACTGTTTTTTGCTGCCGGTTCATTTAAACAAACTCACAAACTAACTCACAAACTAACTAACTAACTAAATGAATGAATGAATAAATGAACACCACATGCACGGCTTCATAGGCAAGGTGCACTTCCTCCATGCTGCAGGTTTATAAGGCCTGTTTGCAACAGCGTCTCTCGCTTACGGCCATACCACCCTGAGAACGCCCGATCTCGTCTGATCTCGGAAGCTAAGCAGGGTCGGGCCTGGTTAGTACTTGGATGGGAGACCGCCTGGGAATACCAGGTGCCGTAAGCTTTTTGTCCCGGCAGGGGGTGCTGTTTCCACGTGCAACTTTATGAGGAAATCACAAGACAAACTGTTTTTTGCTGCCGGTTCATTTAAACAAACTCACAAACTAACTCACAAACTAACTAACTAACTAAATGAATGAATGAATAAATGAACACCACATGCACGGCTTCATAGGCAAGGTGCACTTCCTCCATGCTGCAGGTTTATAAGGCCTGTTTGCAACAGCGTCTCTCGCTTACGGCCATACCACCCTGAGAAAGCCCGATCTCGTCTGATCTCGGACGCTAAGCAGGGTCGGGCCTGGTTAGTACTTGGATGGGAGACCGCCTGGGAATACCAGGTGCCGTAAGCTTTTTGTCCCGGCAGGGGGTGCTGTTTCCACGTGCAACTTTGTGAGGAAATCACAAAGACAAACTGTTTTTTGCTGCCGGTTCATTTAAACAAACTCACAAACTAACTAACTAACTAACTAAATGAATGAATGAATGAATGAATAAATGAACACCACATGCACGGCTTCATAGGCAAGGTGCACTTCCTCCATGCTGCAGGTTTATAAGGCCTGTTTGCAACAGCGTCTCTCGCTTACGGCCATACCACCCTGAGAACGCCCGATCTCGTCTGATCTCGGAAGCTAAGCAGGGTCGGGCCTGGTTAGTACTTGGATGGGAGACCGCCTGGGAATACCAGGTGCCGTAAGCTTTTTGTCCCGGCAGGGGGTGCTGTTTCCACGTGCAACTTTATGAGGAAATCACAAGACAAACTGTTTTTTTCTGCCGGTTCATTTAAACAAACTCACAAACTAACTCACAAACTAACTAACTAACTAAATGAATGAATGAATAAATGAACACCACATGCACGGCTTCATAGGCAAGGTGCACTTCCTCCATGCTGCAGGTTTATAAGGCCTGTTTGCAACAGCGTCTCTCGCTTACGGCCATACCACCCTGAGAAAGCCCGATCTCGTCTGATCTCGGAAGCTAAGCAGGGTCGGGCCTGGTTAGTACTTGGATGGGAGACCGCCTGGGAATACCAGGTGCCGTAAGCTTTTTGTCCCGGCAGGGGGTGCTGTTTCCACGTGCAACTTTGTGAGGAAATCACAAGACAAACTGTTTTTTGCTGCCGGTTCATTTAAACAAACTCACAAACTAACTAACTAACTAACTAAATGAATGAATGAATGAATGAATAAATGAACACCACATGCACGGCTTCATAGGCAAGGTGCACTTCCTCCATGCTGCAGGTTTATAAGGCCTGTTTGCAACAGCGTCTCTCGCTTACGGCCATACCACCCTGAGAACGCCCGATCTCGTCTGATCTCGGAAGCTAAGCAGGGTCGGGCCTGGTTAGTACTTGGATGGGAGACCGCCTGGGAATACCAGGTGCCGTAAGCTTTTTGTCCCGGCAGGGGGTGCTGTTTCCACGTGCAACTTTATGAGGAAATCACAAGACAAACTGTTTTTTGCTGCCGGTTCATTTAAACAAACTCACAAACTAACTCACAAACTAACTAACTAACTAAATGAATGAATGAATAAATGAACACCACATGCACGGCTTCATAGGCAAGGTGCACTTCCTCCATGCTGCAGGTTTATAAGGCCTGTTTGCAACAGCGTCTCTCGCTTACGGCCATACCACCCTGAGAACGCCCGATCTCGTCTGATCTCGGAAGCTAAGCAGGGTCGGGCCTGGTTAGTACTTGGATGGGAGACCGCCTGGGAATACCAGGTGCCGTAAGCTTTTTGTCCCGGCAGGGGGTGCTGTTTCCACGTGCAACTTTGTGAGGAAATCACAAGACAAACTGTTTTTTGCTGCCGGTTCATTTAAACAAACTCACAAACTAACTCACAAACTAACTAACTAACTAACTAAATGAATGAATGAATAAATGAACACCACATGCACGGCTTCATAGGCAAGGTGCACTTCCTCCATGCTGCAGGTTTATAAGGCCTGTTTGCAACAGCGTCTCTCGCTTACGGCCATACCACCCTGAGAACGCCCGATCTCGTCTGATCTCGGAAGCTAAGCAGGGTCGGGCCTGGTTAGTACTTGGATGGGAGACCGCCTGGGAATACCAGGTGCCGTAAGCTTTTTGTCCCGGCAGGGGGTGCTGTTTCCACGTGCAACTTTGTGAGGAAATCACAAGACAAACTGTTTTTTGCTGCCGGTTCATTTAAACAAACTCACAAACTAACTCACAAACTAACTAACTAACTAAATGAATGAATGAATAAATGAACACCACATGCACGGCTTCATAGGCAAGGTGCACTTCCTCCATGCTGCAGGTTTATAAGGCCTGTTTGCAACAGCGTCTCTCGCTTACGGCCATACCACCCTGAGAACGCCCGATCTCGTCTGATCTCGGAAGCTAAGCAGGGTCGGGCCTGGTTAGTACTTGGATGGGAGACCGCCTGGGAATACCAGGTGCCGTAAGCTTTTTGTCCCGGCACGGGGTGCTGTTTCCACGTGCAACTTTATGAGGAAATCACAAGACAAACTGTTTTTTGCTGCCGGTTCATTTAAACAAACTCACAAACTAACTCACAAACTAACTAACTAACTAAATGAATGAATGAATAAATGAACACCACATGCACGGCTTCATAGGCAAGGTGCACTTCCTCCATGCTGCAGGTTTATAAGGCCTGTTTGCAACAGCGTCTCTCGCTTACGGCCATACCACCCTGAGAAAGCCCGATCTCGTCTGATCTCGGAAGCTAAGCAGGGTCGGGCCTGGTTAGTACTTGGATGGGAGACCGCCTGGGAATACCAGGTGCCGTAAGCTTTTTGTCCCGGCAGGGGGTGCTGTTTCCACGTGCAACTTTATGAGGAAATCACAAGACAAACTGTTTTTTGCTGCCGGTTCATTTAAACAAACTCACAAACTAACTCACAAACTAACTAACTAACTAAATGAATGAATGAATAAATGAACACCACATGCACGGCTTCATAGGCAAGGTGCACTTCCTCCATGCTGCAGGTTTATAAGGCCTGTTTGCAACAGCGTCTCTCGCTTACGGCCAAACCACCCTGAGAAAGCCCGATCTCGTCTGATCTCGGAAGCTAAGCAGGGTCGGGCCTGGTTAGTACTTGGATGGGAGACCGCCTGGGAATACCAGGTGCCGTAAGCTTTTTGTCCCGGCAGGGGGTGCTGTTTCCAAGTGCAACTTTGTGAGGAAATCACAAGACAAACTGTTTTTTGCTGGCGGTTCATTTAAACAAACGCACAAACTAACTAACTAACTAACTAAATGAATGAATGAATGAATGAATGAATAAATGAACACCACATGCACGGCTTCATAGGCAAGGTGCACTTCCTCCATGCTGCAGGTTTATAAGGCCTGTTTGCAACAGCCTCTCTCGCTTACGGCCATACCACCCTGAGAACGCCCGATCTCGTCTGATCTCGGAAGCTAAGCAGGGTCGGGCCTGGTTAGTACTTGGATGGGAGACCGCCTGGGAATACCAGGTGCCGTAAGCTTTTTGTCCCGGCAGGGGGTGCTGTTTCCACGTGCAACTTTATGAGGAAATCACAAGACAAACTGTTTTTTGCTGCCGGTTCATTTAAACAAACTCACAAACTAACTCACAAACTAACTAACTAACTAAATGAATGAATGAATAAATGAACACCACATGCACGGCTTCATAGGCAAGGTGCACTTCCTCCATGCTGCAGGTTTATAAGGCCTGTTTGCAACAGCGTCTCTCGCTTACGGCCATACCACCCTGAGAAAGCCCGATCTCGTCTGATCTCGGAAGCTAAGCAGGGTCGGGCCTGGTTAGTACTTGGATGGGAGACCGCCTGGGAATACCAGGTGCCGTAAGCTTTTTGTCCCGGCAGGGGGTGCTGTTTCCACGTGCAACTTTGTGAGGAAATCACAAGACAAACTGTTTTTTGCTGCCGGTTCATTTAAACAAACTCACAAACTAACTAACTAACTAACTAAATGAATGAATGAATGAATGAATAAATGAACACCACATGCACGGCTTCATAGGCAAGGTGCACTTCCTCCATGCTGCAGGTTTATAAGGCCTGTTTGCAACAGCGTCTCTCGCTTACGGCCATACCACCCTGAGAACGCCCGATCTCGTCTGATCTCGGAAGCTAAGCAGGGTCGGGCCTGGTTAGTACTTGGATGGGAGACCGCCTGGGAATACCAGGTGCCGTAAGCTTTTTGTCCCGGCAGGGGGTGCTGTTTCCACGTGCAACTTTATGAGGAAATCACAAGACAAACTGTTTTTTGCTGGCGGTTCATTTAAACAAACTCACAAACTAACTCACAAACTAACTAACTAACTAAATGAATGAATGAATAAATGAACACCACATGCACGGCTTCATAGGCAAGGTGCACTTCCTCCATGCTGCAGGTTTATAAGGCCTGTTTGCAACAGCGTCTCTCGCTTACGGCCATACCACCCTGAGAACGCCCGATCTCGTCTGATCTCGGAAGCTAAGCAGGGTCGGGCCTGGTTAGTACTTGGATGGGAGACAGCCTGGGAATACCAGGTGCCGTAAGCTTTTTGTCCCGGCAGGGGGTGCTGTTTCCACGTGCAACTTTATGAGGAAATCACAAGACAAACTGTTTTTTGCTGCCGGTTCATTTAAACAAACTCACAAACTAACTAACTAACTAACTAAATGAATGAATGAATGAATGAATAAATGAACACCACATGCACGGCTTCATAGGCAAGGTGCACTTCCTCCATGCTGCAGGTTTATAAGGCCTGTTTGCAACAGCGTCTCTCGCTTACGGCCATACCACCCTGAGAACGCCCGATCTCGTCTGATCTCGGAAGCTAAGCAGGGTCGGGCCTGGTTAGTACTTGGATGGGAGACCGCCTGGGAATACCAGGTGCCGTAAGCTTTTTGTCCCGGCAGGGGGTGCTGTTTCCACGTGCAACTTTATGAGGAAATCACAAGACAAACTGTTTTTTGCTGCCGGTTCATTTAAACAAACTCACAAACTAACTCACAAACTAACTAACTAACTAACTAAATGAATGAATGAATAAATGAACACCACATGCACGGCTTCATAGGCAAGGTGCACTTCCTCCATGCTGCAGGTTTATAAGGCCTGTTTGCAACAGCGTCTCTCGCTTACGGCCATACCACCCTGAGAACGCCCGATCTCGTCTGATCTCGGAAGCTAAGCAGGGTCGGGCCTGGTTAGTACTTGGATGGGAGACCGCCTGGGAATACCAGGTGCCGTAACCTTTTTGTCCCGGCACGGGGTGCTGTTTCCACGTGCAACTTTATGAGGAAATCACAAGACAAACTGTTTTTTGCTGCCGGTTCATTTAAACAAACTCACAAACTAACTCACAAACTAACTAACTAACTAAATGAATGAATGAATAAATGAACACCACATGCACGGCTTCATAGGCAAGGTGCACTTCCTCCATGCTGCAGGTTTATAAGGCCTGTTTGCAACAGCGTCTCTCGCTTACGGCCAAACCACCCTGAGAACGCCCGATCTCGTCTGATCTCGGAAGCTAAGCAGGGTCGGGCCTGGTTAGTACTTGGATGGGAGACCGCCTGGGAATACCAGGTGCCGTAAGCTTTTTGTCCCGGCAGGGGGTGCTGTTTCCACGTGCAACTTTGTGAGGAAATCACAAGACAAACTGTTTTTTGCTGGCGGTTCATTTAAACAAACGCACAAACTAACTAACTAACTAACTAAATGAATGAATGAATGAATGAATGAATAAATGAACACCACATGCACGGCTTCATAGGCAAGGTGCACTTCCTCCATGCTGCAGGTTTATAAGGCCTGTTTGCAACAGCGTCTCTCGCTTACGGCCATACCACCCTGAGAACGCCCGATCTCGTCTGATCTCGGAAGCTAAGCAGGGTCGGGCCTGGTTAGTACTTGGATGGGAGACCGCCTGGGAATACCAGGTGCCGTAAGCTTTTTGTCCCGGCAGGGGGTGCTGTTTCCACGTGCAACTTTATGAGGAAATCACAAGACAAACTGTTTTTTGCTGCCGGTTCATTTAAACAAACTCACAAACTAACTAACTAACTAACTAAATGAATGAATGAATGAATGAATAAATGAACACCACATGCACGGCTTCATAGGCAAGGTGCACTTCCTCCATGCTGCAGGTTTATAAGGCCTGTTTGCAACAGCGTCTCTCGCTTACGGCCATACCACCCTGAGAACGCCCGATCTCGTCTGATCTCGGAAGCTAAGCAGGGTCGGGCCTGGTTAGTACTTGGATGGGAGACCGCCTGGGAATACCAGGTGCCGTAAGCTTTTTGTCCCGGCAGGGGGTGCTGTTTCCACGTGCAACTTTGTGAGGAAATCACAAGACAAACTGTTTTTTGCTGCCGGTTCATTTAAACAAACTCACAAACTAACTCACAAACTAACTAACTAACTAAATGAATGAATGAATAAATGAACACCACATGCACGGCTTCATAGGCAAGGTGCACTTCCTCCATGCTGCAGGTTTATAAGGCCTGTTTGCAACAGCGTCTCTCGCTTACGGCCATACCACCCTGAGAAAGCCCGATCTCGTCTGATCTCGGAAGCTAAGCAGGGTCGGGCCTGGTTAGTACTTGGATGGGAGACCGCCTGGGAATACCAGGTGCCGTAAGCTTTTTGTCCCGGCAGGGGGTGCTGTTTCCACGTGCAACTTTGTGAGGAAATCACAAGACAAACTGTTTTTTGCTGGCGGTTCATTTAAACAAACTCACAAACTAACTAACTAACTAACTAAATGAATGAATGAATGAATGAATAAATGAACACCACATGCACGGCTTCATAGGCAAGGTGCACTTCCTCCATGCTGCAGGTTTATAAGGCCTGTTTGCAACAGCGTCTCTCGCTTACGGCCATACCACCCTGAGAACGCCCGATCTCGTCTGATCTCGGAAGCTAAGCAGGGTCGGGCCTGGTTAGTACTTGGATGGGAGACCGCCTGGGAATACCAGGTGCCGTAAGCTTTTTGTCCCGGCAGGGGGTGCTGTTTCCACGTGCAACTTTATGAGGAAATCACAAGACAAACTGTTTTTTGCTGGCGGTTCATTTAAACAAACTCACAAACTAACTCACAAACTAACTAACTAACTAAATGAATGAATGAATAAATGAACACCACATGCACGGCTTCATAGGCAAGGTGCACTTCCTCCATGCTGCAGGTTTATAAGGCCTGTTTGCAACAGCGTCTCTCGCTTACGGCCATACCACCCTGAGAACGCCCGATCTCGTCTGATCTCGGAAGCTAAGCAGGGTCGGGCCTGGTTAGTACTTGGATGGGAGACAGCCTGGGAATACCAGGTGCCGTAAGCTTTTTGTCCCGGCAGGGGGTGCTGTTTCCACGTGCAACTTTATGAGGAAATCACAAGACAAACTGTTTTTTGCTGCCGGTTCATTTAAACAAACTCACAAACTAACTAACTAACTAACTAAATGAATGAATGAATGAATGAATAAATGAACACCACATGCACGGCTTCATAGGCAAGGTGCACTTCCTCCATGCTGCAGGTTTATAAGGCCTGTTTGCAACAGCGTCTCTCGCTTACGGCCATACCACCCTGAGAACGCCCGATCTCGTCTGATCTCGGAAGCTAAGCAGGGTCGGGCCTGGTTAGTACTTGGATGGGAGACCGCCTGGGAATACCAGGTGCCGTAAGCTTTTTGTCCCGGCAGGGGGTGCTGTTTCCACGTGCAACTTTATGAGGAAATCACAAGGCAAACTGTTTTTTGCTGCCGGTTCATTTAAACAAACTCACAAACTAACTCACAAACTAACTAACTAACTAACTAAATGAATGAATGAATAAATGAACACCACATGCACGGCTTCATAGGCAAGGTGCACTTCCTCCATGCTGCAGGTTTATAAGGCCTGTTTGCAACAGCGTCTCTCGCTTACGGCCATACCACCCTGAGAACGCCCGATCTCGTCTGATCTCGGAAGCTAAGCAGGGTCGGGCCTGGTTAGTACTTGGATGGGAGACCGCCTGGGAATACCAGGTGCCGTAAGCTTTTTGTCCCGGCACGGGGTGCTGTTTCCACGTGCAACTTTATGAGGAAATCACAAGACAAACTGTTTTTTGCTGCCGGTTCATTTAAACAAACTCACAAACTAACTCACAAACTAACTAACTAACTAAATGAATGAATGAATAAATGAACACCACATGCACGGCTTCATAGGCAAGGTGCACTTCCTCCATGCTGCAGGTTTATAAGGCCTGTTTGCAACAGCGTCTCTCGCTTACGGCCATACCACCCTGAGAACGCCCGATCTCGTCTGATCTCGGAAGCTAAGCAGGGTCGGGCCTGGTTAGTACTTGGATGGGAGACCGCCTGGGAATACCAGGTGCCGTAAGCTTTTTGTCCCGGCAGGGGGTGCTGTTTCCACGTGCAACTTTGTGAGGAAATCACAAGACAAACTGTTTTTTGCTGCCGGTTCATTTAAACAAACTCACAAACTAACTCACAAACTAACTAACTAACTAAATGAATGAATGAATAAATGAACACCACATGCACGGCTTCATAGGCAAGGTGCACTTCCTCCATGCTGCAGGTTTATAAGGCCTGTTTGCAACAGCGTCTCTCGCTTACGGCCATACCACCCTGAGAACGCCCGATCTCGTCTGATCTCGGAAGCTAAGCAGGGTCGGGCCTGGTTAGTACTTGGATGGGAGACCGCCTGGGAATACCAGGTGCCGTAAGCTTTTTGTCCCGGCAGGGGTGCTGTTTCCACGTGCAACTTTGTGAGGAAATCACAAGACAAACTGTTTTTTGCTGCCGGTTCATTTAAACAAACTCACAAACTAACTAACTAACTAACTAAGTAAATGAATGAATGAATGAATGAATAAATGAACACCACATGCACGGCTTCATAGGCAAGGTGCACTTCCTCCATGCTGCAGGTTTATAAGGCCTGTTTGCAACAGCGTCTCTCGCTTACGGCCATACCACCCTGAGAACGCCCGATCTCGTCTGATCTCGGAAGCTAAGCAGGGTCGGGCCTGGTTAGTACTTGGATGGGAGACCGCCTGGGAATACCAGGTGCCGTAAGCTTTTTGTCCCGGCAGGGGTGCTGTTTCCACGTGCAACTTTGTGAGGAAATCACAAGACAAACTGTTTTTTGCTGCCGGTTCATTTAAACAAACTCACAAACTAACTAACTAACTAACTAAGTAAATGAATGAATGAATGAATGAATAAATGAACACCACATGCACGGCTTCATAGGCAAGGTGCACTTCCTCCATGCTGCAGGTTTATAAGGCCTGTTTGCAACAGCGTCTCTCGCTTACGGCCATACCACCCTGAGAACGCCCGATCTCGTCTGATCTCGGAAGCTAAGCAGGGTCGGGCCTGGTTAGTACTTGGATGGGAGACCGCCTGGGAATACCAGGTGCCGTAAGCTTTTTGTCCCGGCAGGGGGTGCTGTTTCCACGTGCAACTTTGTGAGGAAATCACAAGACAAACTGTTTTTTGCTGCCGGTTCATTTAAACAAACTCACAAACTAACTCACAAACTAACTAACTAACTAAATGAATGAATGAATAAATGAACACCACATGCACGGCTTCATAGGCAAGGTGCACTTCCTCCATGCTGCAGGTTTATAAGGCCTGTTTGCAACAGCGTCTCTCGCTTACGGCCATACCACCCTGAGAACGCCCGATCTCGTCTGATCTCGGAAGCTAAGCAGGGTCGGGCCTGGTTAGTACTTGGATGGGAGACCGCCTGGGAATACCAGGTGCCGTAAGCTTTTTGTCCCGGCACGGGGTGCTGTTTCCACGTGCAACTTTATGAGGAAATCACAAGACAAACTGTTTTTTGCTGCCGGTTCATTTAAACAAACTCACAAACTAACTCACAAACTAACTAACTAACTAAATGAATGAATGAATAAATGAACACCACATGCACGGCTTCATAGGCAAGGTGCACTTCCTCCATGCTGCAGGTTTATAAGGCCTGTTTGCAACAGCGTCTCTCGCTTACGGCCATACCACCCTGAGAACGCCCGATCTCGTCTGATCTCGGAAGCTAAGCAGGGTCGGGCCTGGTTAGTACTTGGATGGGAGACCGCCTGGGAATACCAGGTGCCGTAAGCTTTTTGTCCCGGCACGGGGTGCTGTTTCCACGTGCAACTTTATGAGGAAATCACAAGACAAACTGTTTTTTGCTGCCGGTTCATTTAAACAAACTCACAAACTAACTCACAAACTAACTAACTAACTAAATGAATGAATGAATAAATGAACACCACATGCACGGCTTCATAGGCAAGGTGCACTTCCTCCATGCTGCAGGTTTATAAGGCCTGTTTGCAACAGCGTCTCTCGCTTACGGCCATACCACCCTGAGAACGCCCGATCTCGTCTGATCTCGGAAGCTAAGCAGGGTCGGGCCTGGTTAGTACTTGGATGGGAGACCGCCTGGGAATACCAGGTGCCGTAAGCTTTTTGTCCCGGCACGGGGTGCTGTTTCCACGTGCAACTTTATGAGGAAATCACAAGACAAACTGTTTTTTGCTGCCGGTTCATTTAAACAAACTCACAAACTAACTCACAAACTAACTAACTAACTAAATGAATGAATGAATAAATGAACACCACATGCACGGCTTCATAGGCAAGGTGCACTTCCTCCATGCTGCAGGTTTATAAGGCCTGTTTGCAACAGCGTCTCTCGCTTACGGCCATACCACCCTGAGAACGCCCGATCTCGTCTGATCTCGGAAGCTAAGCAGGGTCGGGCCTGGTTAGTACTTGGATGGGAGACCGCCTGGGAATACCAGGTGCCGTAAGCTTTTTGTCCCGGCAGGGGGTGCTGTTTCCACGTGCAACTTTGTGAGGAAATCACAAGACAAACTGTTTTTTGCTGCCGGTTCATTTAAACAAACTCACAAACTAACTCACAAACTAACTAACTAACTAACTAAATGAATGAATGAATAAATGAACACCACATGCACGGCTTCATAGGCAAGGTGCACTTCCTCCATGCTGCAGGTTTATAAGGCCTGTTTGCAACAGCGTCTCTCGCTTACGGCCATACCACCCTGAGAACGCCCGATCTCGTCTGATCTCGGAAGCTAAGCAGGGTCGGGCCTGGTTAGTACTTGGATGGGAGACCGCCTGGGAATACCAGGTGCCGTAAGCTTTTTGTCCCGGCAGGGGGTGCTGTTTCCACGTGCAACTTTGTGAGGAAATCACAAGACAAACTGTTTTTTGCTGGCGGTTCATTTAAACAAACTCACAAACTAACTAACTAACTAACTAAATGAATGAATGAATGAATGAATGAATAAATGAACACCACATGCACGGCTTCATAGGCAAGGTGCACTTCCTCCATGCTGCAGGTTTATAAGGCCTGTTTGCAACAGCGTCTCTCGCTTACGGCCATACCACCCTGAGAACGCCCGATCTCGTCTGATCTCGGAAGCTAAGCAGGGTCGGGCCTGGTTAGTACTTGGATGGGAGACCGCCTGGGAATACCAGGTGCCGTAAGCTTTTTGTCCCGGCAGGGGGTGCTGTTTCCACGTGCAACTTTGTGAGGAAATCACAAGACAAACTGTTTTTTGCTGGCGGTTCATTTAAACAAACTCACAAACTAACTAACTAACTAACTAAATGAATGAATGAATGAATGAATGAATAAATGAACACCACATGCACGGCTTCATAGGCAAGGGGCACTTCCTCCATGCTGCAGGTTTATAAGGCCTGTTTGCAACAGCGTCTCTCGCTTACGGCCATACCACCCTGAGAACGCCCGATCTCGTCTGATCTCGGAAGCTAAGCAGGGTCGGGCCTGGTTAGTACTTGGATGGGAGACCGCCTGGGAATACCAGGTGCCGTAAGCTTTTTGTCCCGGCAGGGGGTGCTGTTTCCACGTGCAACTTTGTGAGGAAATCACAAGACAAACTGTTTTTTGCTGGCGGTTCATTTAAACAAACTCACAAACTAACTAACTAACTAACTAAATGAATGAATGAATGAATGAATGAATAAATGAACACCACATGCACGGCTTCATAGGCAAGGTGCACTTCCTCCATGCTGCAGGTTTATAAGGCCTGTTTGCAACAGCGTCTCTCGCTTACGGCCATACCACCCTGAGAACGCCCGATCTCGTCTGATCTCGGAAGCTAAGCAGGGTCGGGCCTGGTTAGTACTTGGATGGGAGACCGCCTGGGAATACCAGGTGCCGTAAGCTTTTTGTCCCGGCAGGGGGTGCTGTTTCCACGTGCAACTTTATGAGGAAATCACAAGACAAACTGTTTTTTGCTGCCGGTTCATTTAAACAAACTCACAAACTAACTAACTAACTAACTAAATGAATGAATGAATAAATGAACACCACATGCACGGCTTCATAGGCAAGGTGCACTTCCTCCATGCTGCAGGTTTATAAGGCCTGTTTGCAACAGCGTCTCTCGCTTACGGCCATACCACCCTGAGAAAGCCCGATCTCGTCTGATCTCGGAAGCTAAGCAGGGTTGGGCCTGGTTAGTACTTGGATGGGAGACCGCCTGGGAATACCAGGTGCCGTAAGCTTTTTGTCCCGGCAGGGGGTGCTGTTTCCACGTGCAACTTTGTGAGGAAATCACAAGACAAACTGTTTTTTGCTGGCGGTTCATTTAAACAAACTCACAAACTAACTCACAAACTAACTAACTAACTAAATGAATGAATGAATAAATGAACACCACATGCACGGCTTCATAGGCAAGGTGCACTTCCTCCATGCTGCAGGTTTATAAGGCCTGTTTGCAACAGCGTCTCTCGCTTACGGCCATACCACCCTGAGAACGCCCGATCTCGTCTGATCTCGGAAGCTAAGCAGGGTCGGGCCTGGTTAGTACTTGGATGGGAGACCGCCTGGGAATACCAGGTGCCGTAAGCTTTTTGTCCCGGCAGGGGGTGCTGTTTCCACGTGCAACTTTGTGAGGAAATCACAAGACAAACTGTTTTTTGCTGCCGGTTCATTTAAACAAACTCACAAACTAACTCACAAACTAACTAACTAACTAACTAAATGAATGAATGAATAAATGAACACCACATGCACGGCTTCATAGGCAAGGTGCACTTCCTCCATGCTGCAGGTTTATAAGGCCTGTTTGCAACAGCGTCTCTCGCTTACGGCCATACCACCCTGAGAACGCCCGATCTCGTCTGATCTCGGAAGCTAAGCAGGGTCGGGCCTGGTTAGTACTTGGATGGGAGACCGCCTGGGAATACCAGGTGCCGTAAGCTTTTTGTCCCGGCAGGGGGTGCTGTTTCCACGTGCAACTTTGTGAGGAAATCACAAGACAAATTGTTTTTTGCTGCCGGTTCATTTAAACAAACTCACAAACTAACTCACAAACTAACTAACTAACTAAATGAATGAATGAATAAATGAACACCACATGCACGGCTTCATAGGCAAGGTGCACTTCCTCCATGCTGCAGGTTTATAAGGCCTGTTTGCAACAGCGTCTCTCGCTTACGGCCATACCACCCTGAGAACGCCCGATCTCGTCTGATCTCGGAAGCTAAGCAGGGTCGGGCCTGGTTAGTACTTGGATGGGAGACAGCCTGGGAATACCAGGTGCCGTAAGCTTTTTGTCCCGGCAGGGGGTGCTGTTTCCACGTGCAACTTTATGAGGAAATCACAAGACAAACTGTTTTTTGCTGCCGGTTCATTTAAACAAACTCACAAACTAACTAACTAACTAACTAAATGAATGAATGAATAAATGAACACCACATGCACGGCTTCATAGGCAAGGTGCACTTCCTCCATGCTGCAGGTTTATAAGGCCTGTTTGCAACAGCGTCTCTCGCTTACGGCCATACCACCCTGAGAACGCCCGATCTCGTCTGATCTCGGAAGCTAAGCAGGGTCGGGCCTGGTTAGTACTTGGATGGGAGACCGCCTGGGAATACCAGGTGCCGTAAGCTTTTTGTCCCGGCAGGGGGTGCTGTTTCCACGTGCAACTTTATGAGGAAATCACAAGACAAACTGTTTTTTACTGCCGGTTCATTTAAACAAACTCACAAACTAACTCACAAACTAACTAACTAACTAACTAAATGAATGAATGAATAAATGAACACCACATGCACGGCTTCATAGGCAAGGTGCACTTCCTCCATGCTGCAGGTTTATAAGGCCTGTTTGCAACAGCGTCTCTCGCTTACGGCCATACCACCCTGAGAACGCCCGATCTCGTCTGATCTCGGAAGCTAAGCAGGGTCGGGCCTGGTTAGTACTTGGATGGGAGACCGCCTGGGAATACCAGGTGCCGTAAGCTTTTTGTCCCGGCACGGGGTGCTGTTTCCACGTGCAACTTTATGAGGAAATCACAAGACAAACTGTTTTTTGCTGCCGGTTCATTTAAACAAACTCACAAACTAACTCACAAACTAACTAACTAACTAAATGAATGAATGAATAAATGAACACCACATGCACGGCTTCATAGGCAAGGTGCACTTCCTCCATGCTGCAGGTTTATAAGGCCTGTTTGCAACAGCGTCTCTCGCTTACGGCCATACCACCCTGAGAACGCCCGATCTCGTCTGATCTCGGAAGCTAAGCAGGGTCGGGCCTGGTTAGTACTTGGATGGGAGACCGCCTGGGAATACCAGGTGCCGTAAGCTTTTTGTCCCGGCAGGGGGTGCTGTTTCCACGTGCAACTTTATGAGGAAATCACAAGACAAACTGTTTTTTGCTGCCGGTTCATTTAAACAAACTCACAAACTAACTCACAAACTAACTAACTAACTAAATGAATGAATGAATAAATGAACACCACATGCACGGCTTCATAGGCAAGGTGCACTTCCTCCATGCTGCAGGTTTATAAGGCCTGTTTGCAACAGCGTCTCTCGCTTACGGCCATACCACCCTGAGAACGCCCGATCTCGTCTGATCTCGGAAGCTAAGCAGGGTCGGGCCTGGTTAGTACTTGGATGGGAGACCGCCTGGGAATACCAGGTGCCGTAAGCTTTTTGTCCCGGCAGGGGGTGCTGTTTCCACGTGCAACTTTATGAGGAAATCACAAGACAAACTGTTTTTTACTGCCGGTTCATTTAAACAAACTCACAAACTAACTCACAAACTAACTAACTAACTAACTAAATGAATGAATGAATAAATGAACACCACATGCACGGCTTCATAGGCAAGGTGCACTTCCTCCATGCTGCAGGTTTATAAGGCCTGTTTGCAACAGCGTCTCTCGCTTACGGCCATACCACCCTGAGAACGCCCGATCTCGTCTGATCTCGGAAGCTAAGCAGGGTCGGGCCTGGTTAGTACTTGGATGGGAGACCGCCTGGGAATACCAGGTGCCGTAAGCTTTTTGTCCCGGCACGGGGTGCTGTTTCCACGTGCAACTTTATGAGGAAATCACAAGACAAACTGTTTTTTGCTGCCGGTTCATTTAAACAAACTCACAAACTAACTCACAAACTAACTAACTAACTAAATGAATGAATGAATAAATGAACACCACATGCACGGCTTCATAGGCAAGGTGCACTTCCTCCATGCTGCAGGTTTATAAGGCCTGTTTGCAACAGCGTCTCTCGCTTACGGCCATACCACCCTGAGAACGCCCGATCTCGTCTGATCTCGGAAGCTAAGCAGGGTCGGGCCTGGTTAGTACTTGGATGGGAGACCGCCTGGGAATACCAGGTGCCGTAAGCTTTTTGTCCCGGCAGGGGGTGCTGTTTCCACGTGCAACTTTATGAGGAAATCACAAGACAAACTGTTTTTTACTGCCGGTTCATTTAAACAAACTCACAAACTAACTCACAAACTAACTAACTAACTAACTAAATGAATGAATGAATAAATGAACACCACATGCACGGCTTCATAGGCAAGGTGCACTTCCTCCATGCTGCAGGTTTATAAGGCCTGTTTGCAACAGCGTCTCTCGCTTACGGCCATACCACCCTGAGAACGCCCGATCTCGTCTGATCTCGGAAGCTAAGCAGGGTCGGGCCTGGTTAGTACTTGGATGGGAGACCGCCTGGGAATACCAGGTGCCGTAAGCTTTTTGTCCCGGCACGGGGTGCTGTTTCCACGTGCAACTTTATGAGGAAATCACAAGACAAACTGTTTTTTGCTGCCGGTTCATTTAAACAAACTCACAAACTAACTCACAAACTAACTAACTAACTAAATGAATGAATGAATAAATGAACACCACATGCACGGCTTCATAGGCAAGGTGCACTTCCTCCATGCTGCAGGTTTATAAGGCCTGTTTGCAACAGCGTCTCTCGCTTACGGCCATACCACCCTGAGAACGCCCGATCTCGTCTGATCTCGGAAGCTAAGCAGGGTCGGGCCTGGTTAGTACTTGGATGGGAGACCGCCTGGGAATACCAGGTGCCGTAAGCTTTTTGTCCCGGCAGGGGGTGCTGTTTCCACGTGCAACTTTATGAGGAAATCACAAGACAAACTGTTTTTTGCTGCCGGTTCATTTAAACAAACTCACAAACTAACTCACAAACTAACTAACTAACTAAATGAATGAATGAATAAATGAACACCACATGCACGGCTTCATAGGCAAGGTGCACTTCCTCCATGCTGCAGGTTTATAAGGCCTGTTTGCAACAGCGTCTCTCGCTTACGGCCAAACCACCCTGAGAACGCCCGATCTCGTCTGATCTCGGAAGCTAAGCAGGGTCGGGCCTGGTTAGTACTTGGATGGGAGACCGCCTGGGAATACCAGGTGCCGTAAGCTTTTTGTCCCGGCAGGGGGTGCTGTTTCCACGTGCAACTTTGTGAGGAAATCACAAGACAAACTGTTTTTTGCTGCCGGTTCATTTAAACAAACTCACAAACTAACTAACTAACTAACTAAATGAATGAATGAATGAATGAATGAATAAATGAACACCACATGCACGGCTTCATAGGCAAGGTGCACTTCCTCCATGCTGCAGGTTTATAAGGCCTGTTTGCAACAGCGTCTCTCGCTTACGGCCATACCACCCTGAGAACGCCCGATCTCGTCTGATCTCGGAAGCTAAGCAGGGTCGGGCCTGGTTAGTACTTGGATGGGAGACCGCCTGGGAATACCAGGTGCCGTAAGCTTTTTGTCCCGGCAGGGGGTGCTGTTTCCACGTGCAACTTTATGAGGAAATCACAAGACAAACTGTTTTTTGCTGCCGGTTCATTTAAACAAACTCACAAACTAACTCACAAACTAACTAACTAACTAAATGAATGAATGAATAAATGAACACCACATGCACGGCTTCATAGGCAAGGTGCACTTCCTCCATGCTGCAGGTTTATAAGGCCTGTTTGCAACAGCGTCTCTCGCTTACGGCCATACCACCCTGAGAACGCCCGATCTCGTCTGATCTCGGAAGCTAAGCAGGGTCGGGCCTGGTTAGTACTTGGATGGGAGACCGCCTGGGAATACCAGGTGCCGTAAGCTTTTTGTCCCGGCAGGGGGTGCTGTTTCCACGTGCAACTTTGTGAGGAAATCACAAGACAAACTGTTTTTTGTTGGCGGTTCATTTAAACAAACTCACAAACTAACTAACTAACTAACTAACTAAATGAATGAATGAATGAATAAATGAACACCACATGCACGGCTTCATAGGCAAGGTGCACTTCCTCCATGCTGCAGGTTTATAAGGCCTGTTTGCAACAGCGTCTCTCGCTTACGGCCATACCACCCTGAGAACGCCCGATCTCGTCTGATCTCGGAAGCTAAGCAGGGTCGGGCCTGGTTAGTACTTGGATGGGAGACCGCCTGGGAATACCAGGTGCCGTAAGCTTTTTGTCCCGGCAGGGGGTGCTGTTTCCACGTGCAACTTTATGAGGAAATCACAAGACAAACTGTTTTTTGCTGCCTGTTCATTTAAACAAACTCACAAACTAACTCACAAACTAACTAACTAACTAACTAAATGAATGAATGAATAAATGAACACCACATGCACGGCTTCATAGGCAAGGTGCACTTCCTCCATGCTGCAGGTTTATAAGGCCTGTTTGCAACAGCGTCTCTCGCTTACGGCCATACCACCCTGAGAACGCCCGATCTCGTCTGATCTCGGAAGCTAAGCAGGGTCGGGCCTGGTTAGTACTTGGATGGGAGACCGCCTGGGAATACCAGGTGCCGTAAGCTTTTTGTCCCGGCAGGGGGTGCTGTTTCCACGTGCAACTTTGTGAGGAAATCACAAGACAAACTGTTTTTTGCTGCCGGTTCATTTAAACAAACTCACAAACTAACTCACAAACTAACTAACTAACTAAATGAATGAATGAATAAATGAACACCACATGCACGGCTTCATAGGCAAGGTGCACTTCCTCCATGCTGCAGGTTTATAAGGCCTGTTTGCAACAGCGTCTCTCGCTTACGGCCATACCACCCTGAGAACGCCCGATCTCGTCTGATCTCGGAAGCTAAGCAGGGTCGGGCCTGGTTAGTACTTGGATGGGAGACCGCCTGGGAATACCAGGTGCCGTAAGCTTTTTGTCCCGGCAGGGGGTGCTGTTTCCACGTGCAACTTTATGAGGAAATCACAAGACAAACTGTTTTTTGCTGCCGGTTCATTTAAACAAACTCACAAACTAACTAACTAACTAACTAAATGAATGAATGAATAAATGAACACCACATGCACGGCTTCATAGGCAAGGTGCACTTCCTCCATGCTGCAGGTTTATAAGGCCTGTTTGCAACAGCGTCTCTCGCTTACGGCCATACCACCCTGAGAACGCCCGATCTCGTCTGATCTCGGAAGCTAAGCAGGGTCGGGCCTGGTTAGTACTTGGATGGGAGACCGCCTGGGAATACCAGGTGCCGTAAGCTTTTTGTCCCGGCAGGGGGTGCTGTTTCCACGTGCAACTTTATGAGGAAATCACAAGACAAACTGTTTTTTGCTGCCGGTTCATTTAAACAAACTCACAAACTAACTAACTAACTAACTAAATGAATGAATGAATAAATGAACACCACATGCACGGCTTCATAGGCAAGGTGCACTTCCTCCATGCTGCAGGTTTATAAGGCCTGTTTGCAACAGCGTCTCTCGCTTACGGCCATACCACCCTGAGAACGCCCGATCTCGTCTGATCTCGGAAGCTAAGCAGGGTCGGGCCTGGTTAGTACTTGGATGGGAGACCGCCTGGGAATACCAGGTGCCGTAAGCTTTTTGTCCCGGCAGGGGGTGCTGTTTCCACGTGCAACTTTGTGAGGAAATCACAAGACAAACTGTTTTTTGCTGCCGGTTCATTTAAACAAACTCACAAACTAACTCACAAACTAACTAACTAACTAAATGAATGAATGAATAAATGAACACCACATGCACGGCTTCATAGGCAAGGTGCACTTCCTCCATGCTGCAGGTTTATAAGGCCTGTTTGCAACAGCGTCTCTCGCTTACGGCCATACCACCCTGAGAACGCCCGATCTCGTCTGATCTCGGAAGCTAAGCAGGGTCGGGCCTGGTTAGTACTTGGATGGGAGACCGCCTGGGAATACCAGGTGCCGTAAGCTTTTTGTCCCGGCAGGGGGTGCTGTTTCCACGTGCAACTTTATGAGGAAATCACAAGACAAACTGTTTTTTGCTGCCGGTTCATTTAAACAAACTCACAAACTAACTAACTAACTAACTAAATGAATGAATGAATAAATGAACACCACATGCACGGCTTCATAGGCAAGGTGCACTTCCTCCATGCTGCAGGTTTATAAGGCCTGTTTGCAACAGCGTCTCTCGCTTACGGCCATACCACCCTGAGAACGCCCGATCTCGTCTGATCTCGGAAGCTAAGCAGGGTCGGGCCTGGTTAGTACTTGGATGGGAGACCGCCTGGGAATACCAGGTGCCGTAAGCTTTTTGTCCCGGCAGGGGGTGCTGTTTCCACGTGCAACTTTATGAGGAAATCACAAGACAAACTGTTTTTTGCTGCCGGTTCATTTAAACAAACTCACAAACTAACTAACTAACTAACTAAATGAATGAATGAATAAATGAACACCACATGCACGGCTTCATAGGCAAGGTGCACTTCCTCCATGCTGCAGGTTTATAAGGCCTGTTTGCAACAGCATCTCTCGCTTACGGCCATACCACCCTGAGAACGCCCGATCTCGTCTGATCTCGGAAGCTAAGCAGGGTCGGGCCTGGTTAGTACTTGGATGGGAGACCGCCTGGGAATACCAGGTGCCGTAAGCTTTTTGTCCCGGCAGGGGGTGCTGTTTCCACGTGCAACTTTGTGAGGAAATCACAAGACAAACTGTTTTTTGCTGCCGGTTCATTTAAACAAACTCACAAACTAACTCACAAACTAACTAACTAACTAAATGAATGAATGAATAAATGAACACCACATGCACGGCTTCATAGGCAAGGTGCACTTCCTCCATGCTGCAGGTTTATAAGGCCTGTTTGCAACAGCGTCTCTCGCTTACGGCCATACCACCCTGAGAACGCCCGATCTCGTCTGATCTCGGAAGCTAAGCAGGGTCGGGCCTGGTTAGTACTTGGATGGGAGACCGCCTGGGAATACCAGGTGCCGTAAGCTTTTTGTCCCGGCAGGGGGTGCTGTTTCCACGTGCAACTTTATGAGGAAATCACAAGACAAACTGTTTTTTGCTGCCGGTTCATTTAAACAAACTCACAAACTAACTCACAAACTAACTAACTAACTAACTAAATGAATGAATGAATAAATGAACACCACATGCACGGCTTCATAGGCAAGGTGCACTTCCTCCATGCTGCAGGTTTATAAGGCCTGTTTGCAACAGCGTCTCTCGCTTACGGCCATACCACCCTCAGAACGCCCGATCTCGTCTGATCTCGGAAGCTAAGCAGGGTCGGGCCTGGTTAGTACTTGGATGGGAGACCGCCTGGGAATACCAGGTGCCGTAAGCTTTTTGTCCCGGCAGGGGGTGCTGTTTCCACGTGCAACTTTGTGAGGAAATCACAAGACAAACTGTTTTTTGCTGCCGGTTCATTTAAACAAACTCACAAACTAACTCACAAACTAACTAACTAACTAAATGAATGAATGAATAAATGAACACCACATGCACGGCTTCATAGGCGAGGTGCACTTCCTCCATGCTGCAGGTTTATAAGGCCTGTTTGCAACAGCGTCTCTCGCTTACGGCCATACCACCCTGAGAACGCCCGATCTCGTCTGATCTCGGAAGCTAAGCAGGGTCGGGCCTGGTTAGTACTTGGATGGGAGACCGCCTGGGAATACCAGGTGCCGTAAGCTTTTTGTCCCGGCAGGGGGTGCTGTTTCCACGTGCAACTTTATGAGGAAATCACAAGACAAACTGTTTTTTGCTGCCGGTTCATTTAAACAAACTCACAAACTAACTCACAAACTAACTAACTAACTAACTAAATGAATGAATGAATAAATGAACACCACATGCACGGCTTCATAGGCAAGGTGCACTTCCTCCATGCTGCAGGTTTATAAGGCCTGTTTGCAACAGCGTCTCTCGCTTACGGCCATACCACCCTCAGAACGCCCGATCTCGTCTGATCTCGGAAGCTAAGCAGGGTCGGGCCTGGTTAGTACTTGGATGGGAGACCGCCTGGGAATACCAGGTGCCGTAAGCTTTTTGTCCCGGCAGGGGGTGCTGTTTCCACGTGCAACTTTGTGAGGAAATCACAAGACAAACTGTTTTTTGCTGGCGGTTCATTTAAACAAACTCACAAACTAACTAACTAACTAACTAAATGAATGAATGAATGAATGAATAAATGAACACCACATGCACGGCTTCATAGGCAAGGTGCACTTCCTCCATGCTGCAGGTTTATAAGGCCTGTTTGCAACAGCGTCTCTCGCTTACGGCCATACCACCCTGAGAAAGTCCGATCTCGTCTGATCTCGGAAGCTAAGCAGGGTCGGGCCTGGTTAGTACTTGGATGGGAGACCGCCTGGGAATACCAGGTGCCGTAAGCTTTTTGTCCCGGCAGGGGGTGCTGTTTCCACGTGCAACTTTGTGAGGAAATCACAAGACAAACTGTTTTTTGCTGCCGGTTCATTTAAACAAACTCACAAACTAACTAACTAACTAACTAAATGAATGAATGAATGAATGAATAAATGAACACCACATGCACGGCTTCATAGGCAAGGTGCACTTCCTCCATGCTGCAGGTTTATAAGGCCTGTTTGCAACAGCGTCTCTCGCTTACGGCCATACCACCCTGAGAACGCCCGATCTCGTCTGATCTCGGAAGCTAAGCAGGGTCGGGCCTGGTTAGTACTTGGATGGGAGACCGCCTGGGAATACCAGGTGCCGTAAGCTTTTTGTCCCGGCAGGGGGTGCTGTTTCCACGTGCAACTTTATGAGGAAATCACAAGACAAACTGTTTTTTGCTGCCGGTTCATTTAAACAAACTCACAAACTAACTCACAAACTAACTAACTAACTAACTAAATGAATGAATGAATAAATGAACACCACATGCACGGCTTCATAGGCAAGGTGCACTTCCTCCATGCTGCAGGTTTATAAGGCCTGTTTGCAACAGCGTCTCTCGCTTACGGCCATACCACCCTGAGAACGCCCGATCTCGTCTGATCTCGGAAGCTAAGCAGGGTCGGGCCTGGTTAGTACTTGGATGGGAGACCGCCTGGGAATACCAGGTGCCGTAAGCTTTTTGTCCCGGCAGGGGGTGCTGTTTCCACGTGCAACTTTGTGAGGAAATCACAAGACAAACTGTTTTTTGCTGCCGGTTCATTTAAACAAACTCACAAACTAACTCACAAACTAACTAACTAACTAAATGAATGAATGAATAAATGAACACCACATGCACGGCTTCATAGGCAAGGTGCACTTCCTCCATGCTGCAGGTTTATAAGGCCTGTTTGCAACAGCGTCTCTCGCTTACGGCCATACCACCCTGAGAACGCCCGATCTCGTCTGATCTCGGAAGCTAAGCAGGGTCGGGCCTGGTTAGTACTTGGATGGGAGACCGCCTGGGAATACCAGGTGCCGTAAGCTTTTTGTCCCGGCAGGGGGTGCTGTTTCCACGTGCAACTTTATGAGGAAATCACAAGACAAACTGTTTTTTGCTGCCGGTTCATTTAAACAAACTCACAAACTAACTAACTAACTAACTAAATGAATGAATGAATAAATGAACACCACATGCACGGCTTCATAGGCAAGGTGCACTTCCTCCATGCTGCAGGTTTATAAGGCCTGTTTGCAACAGCGTCTCTCGCTTACGGCCATACCACCCTGAGAACGCCCGATCTCGTCTGATCTCGGAAGCTAAGCAGGGTCGGGCCTGGTTAGTACTTGGATGGGAGACCGCCTGGGAATACCAGGTGCTGTAAGCTTTTTGTCCCGGCAGGGGGTGCTGTTTCCACGTGCAACTTTATGAGGAAATCACAAGACAAACTGTTTTTTGCTGCCGGTTCATTTAAACAAACTCACAAACTAACTAACTAACTAACTAAATGAATGAATGAATAAATGAACACCACATGCACGGCTTCATAGGCAAGGTGCACTTCCTCCATGCTGCAGGTTTATAAGGCCTGTTTGCAACAGCGTCTCTCGCTTACGGCCATACCACCCTGAGAACGCCCGATCTCGTCTGATCTCGGAAGCTAAGCAGGGTCGGGCCTGGTTAGTACTTGGATGGGAGACCGCCTGGGAATACCAGGTGCCGTAAGCTTTTTGTCCCGGCAGGGGGTGCTGTTTCCACGTGCAACTTTGTGAGGAAATCACAAGACAAACTGTTTTTTGCTGCCGGTTCATTTAAACAAACTCACAAACTAACTCACAAACTAACTAACTAACTAAATGAATGAATGAATAAATGAACACCACATGCACGGCTTCATAGGCAAGGTGCACTTCCTCCATGCTGCAGGTTTATAAGGCCTGTTTGCAACAGCGTCTCTCGCTTACGGCCATACCACCCTGAGAACGCCCGATCTCGTCTGATCTCGGAAGCTAAGCAGGGTCGGGCCTGGTTAGTACTTGGATGGGAGACCGCCTGGGAATACCAGGTGCCGTAAGCTTTTTGTCCCGGCAGGGGGTGCTGTTTCCACGTGCAACTTTATGAGGAAATCACAAGACAAACTGTTTTTTGCTGCCGGTTCATTTAAACAAACTCACAAACTAACTAACTAACTAACTAAATGAATGAATGAATAAATGAACACCACATGCACGGCTTCATAGGCAAGGTGCACTTCCTCCATGCTGCAGGTTTATAAGGCCTGTTTGCAACAGCGTCTCTCGCTTACGGCCATACCACCCTGAGAACGCCCGATCTCGTCTGATCTCGGAAGCTAAGCAGGGTCGGGCCTGGTTAGTACTTGGATGGGAGACCGCCTGGGAATACCAGGTGCCGTAAGCTTTTTGTCCCGGCAGGGGGTGCTGTTTCCACGTGCAACTTTATGAGGAAATCACAAGACAAACTGTTTTTTGCTGCCGGTTCATTTAAACAAACTCACAAACTAACTCACAAACTAACTAACTAACTAACTAAATGAATGAATGAATAAATGAACACCACATGCACGGCTTCATAGGCAAGGTGCACTTCCTCCATGCTGCAGGTTTATAAGGCCTGTTTGCAACAGCGTCTCTCGCTTACGGCCATACCACCCTGAGAACGCCCGATCTCGTCTGATCTCGGAAGCTAAGCAGGGTCGGGCCTGGTTAGTACTTGGATGGGAGACCGCCTGGGAATACCAGGTGCCGTAAGCTTTTTGTCCCGGCAGGGGGTGCTGTTTCCACGTGCAACTTTGTGAGGAAATCACAAGACAAACTGTTTTTTGCTGCCGGTTCATTTAAACAAACTCACAAACTAACTCACAAACTAACTAACTAACTAAATGAATGAATGAATAAATGAACACCACATGCACGGCTTCATAGGCAAGGTGCACTTCCTCCATGCTGCAGGTTTATAAGGCCTGTTTGCAACAGCGTCTCTCGCTTACGGCCATACCACCCTGAGAACGCCCGATCTCGTCTGATCTCGGAAGCTAAGCAGGGTCGGGCCTGGTTAGTACTTGGATGGGAGACCGCCTGGGAATACCAGGTGCCGTAAGCTTTTTGTCCCGGCAGGGGGTGCTGTTTCCACGTGCAACTTTATGAGGAAATCACAAGACAAACTGTTTTTTGCTGCCGGTTCATTTAAACAAACTCACAAACTAACTAACTAACTAACTAAATGAATGAATGAATAAATGAACACCACATGCACGGCTTCATAGGCAAGGTGCACTTCCTCCATGCTGCAGGTTTATAAGGCCTGTTTGCAACAGCGTCTCTCGCTTACGGCCATACCACCCTGAGAACGCCCGATCTCGTCTGATCTCGGAAGCTAAGCAGGGTCGGGCCTGGTTAGTACTTGGATGGGAGACCGCCTGGGAATACCAGGTGCTGTAAGCTTTTTGTCCCGGCAGGGGGTGCTGTTTCCACGTGCAACTTTATGAGGAAATCACAAGACAAACTGTTTTTTGCTGCCGGTTCATTTAAACAAACTCACAAACTAACTAACTAACTAACTAAATGAATGAATGAATAAATGAACACCACATGCACGGCTTCATAGGCAAGGTGCACTTCCTCCATGCTGCAGGTTTATAAGGCCTGTTTGCAACAGCGTCTCTCGCTTACGGCCATACCACCCTGAGAACGCCCGATCTCGTCTGATCTCGGAAGCTAAGCAGGGTCGGGCCTGGTTAGTACTTGGATGGGAGACCGCCTGGGAATACCAGGTGCCGTAAGCTTTTTGTCCCGGCAGGGGGTGCTGTTTCCACGTGCAACTTTGTGAGGAAATCACAAGACAAACTGTTTTTTGCTGCCGGTTCATTTAAACAAACTCACAAACTAACTCACAAACTAACTAACTAACTAAATGAATGAATGAATAAATGAACACCACATGCACGGCTTCATAGGCAAGGTGCACTTCCTCCATGCTGCAGGTTTATAAGGCCTGTTTGCAACAGCGTCTCTCGCTTACGGCCATACCACCCTGAGAACGCCCGATCTCGTCTGATCTCGGAAGCTAAGCAGGGTCGGGCCTGGTTAGTACTTGGATGGGAGACCGCCTGGGAATACCAGGTGCCGTAAGCTTTTTGTCCCGGCAGGGGGTGCTGTTTCCACGTGCAACTTTATGAGGAAATCACAAGACAAACTGTTTTTTGCTGCCGGTTCATTTAAACAAACTCACAAACTAACTAACTAACTAACTAAATGAATGAATGAATAAATGAACACCACATGCACGGCTTCATAGGCAAGGTGCACTTCCTCCATGCTGCAGGTTTATAAGGCCTGTTTGCAACAGCGTCTCTCGCTTACGGCCATACCACCCTGAGAACGCCCGATCTCGTCTGATCTCGGAAGCTAAGCAGGGTCGGGCCTGGTTAGTACTTGGATGGGAGACCGCCTGGGAATACCAGGTGCCGTAAGCTTTTTGTCCCGGCAGGGGGTGCTGTTTCCACGTGCAACTTTATGAGGAAATCACAAGACAAACTGTTTTTTGCTGCCGGTTCATTTAAACAAACTCACAAACTAACTAACTAACTAACTAAATGAATGAATGAATAAATGAACACCACATGCACGGCTTCATAGGCAAGGTGCACTTCCTCCATGCTGCAGGTTTATAAGGCCTGTTTGCAACAGCATCTCTCGCTTACGGCCATACCACCCTGAGAACGCCCGATCTCGTCTGATCTCGGAAGCTAAGCAGGGTCGGGCCTGGTTAGTACTTGGATGGGAGACCGCCTGGGAATACCAGGTGCCGTAAGCTTTTTGTCCCGGCAGGGGGTGCTGTTTCCACGTGCAACTTTGTGAGGAAATCACAAGACAAACTGTTTTTTGCTGCCGGTTCATTTAAACAAACTCACAAACTAACTCACAAACTAACTAACTAACTAAATGAATGAATGAATAAATGAACACCACATGCACGGCTTCATAGGCAAGGTGCACTTCCTCCATGCTGCAGGTTTATAAGGCCTGTTTGCAACAGCGTCTCTCGCTTACGGCCATACCACCCTGAGAACGCCCGATCTCGTCTGATCTCGGAAGCTAAGCAGGGTCGGGCCTGGTTAGTACTTGGATGGGAGACCGCCTGGGAATACCAGGTGCCGTAAGCTTTTTGTCCCGGCAGGGGGTGCTGTTTCCACGTGCAACTTTATGAGGAAATCACAAGACAAACTGTTTTTTGCTGCCGGTTCATTTAAACAAACTCACAAACTAACTCACAAACTAACTAACTAACTAACTAAATGAATGAATGAATAAATGAACACCACATGCACGGCTTCATAGGCAAGGTGCACTTCCTCCATGCTGCAGGTTTATAAGGCCTGTTTGCAACAGCGTCTCTCGCTTACGGCCATACCACCCTCAGAACGCCCGATCTCGTCTGATCTCGGAAGCTAAGCAGGGTCGGGCCTGGTTAGTACTTGGATGGGAGACCGCCTGGGAATACCAGGTGCCGTAAGCTTTTTGTCCCGGCAGGGGGTGCTGTTTCCACGTGCAACTTTGTGAGGAAATCACAAGACAAACTGTTTTTTGCTGCCGGTTCATTTAAACAAACTCACAAACTAACTCACAAACTAACTAACTAACTAAATGAATGAATGAATAAATGAACACCACATGCACGGCTTCATAGGCGAGGTGCACTTCCTCCATGCTGCAGGTTTATAAGGCCTGTTTGCAACAGCGTCTCTCGCTTACGGCCATACCACCCTGAGAACGCCCGATCTCGTCTGATCTCGGAAGCTAAGCAGGGTCGGGCCTGGTTAGTACTTGGATGGGAGACCGCCTGGGAATACCAGGTGCCGTAAGCTTTTTGTCCCGGCAGGGGGTGCTGTTTCCACGTGCAACTTTATGAGGAAATCACAAGACAAACTGTTTTTTGCTGCCGGTTCATTTAAACAAACTCACAAACTAACTCACAAACTAACTAACTAACTAACTAAATGAATGAATGAATAAATGAACACCACATGCACGGCTTCATAGGCAAGGTGCACTTCCTCCATGCTGCAGGTTTATAAGGCCTGTTTGCAACAGCGTCTCTCGCTTACGGCCATACCACCCTCAGAACGCCCGATCACGTCTGATCTCGGAAGCTAAGCAGGGTCGGGCCTGGTTAGTACTTGGATGGGAGACCGCCTGGGAATACCAGGTGCCGTAAGCTTTTTGTCCCGGCAGGGGGTGCTGTTTCCACGTGCAACTTTGTGAGGAAATCACAAGACAAACTGTTTTTTGCTGCCGGTTCATTTAAACAAACTCACAAACTAACTCACAAACTAACTAACTAACTAAATGAATGAATGAATAAATGAACACCACATGCACGGCTTCATAGGCAAGGTGCACTTCCTCCATGCTGCAGGTTTATAAGGCCTGTTTGCAACAGCGTCTCTCGCTTACGGCCATACCACCCTGAGAACGCCCGATCTCGTCTGATCTCGGAAGCTAAGCAGGGTCGGGCCTGGTTAGTACTTGGATGGGAGACCGCCTGGGAATACCAGGTGCCGTAAGCTTTTTGTCCCGGCAGGGGGTGCTGTTTCCACGTGCAACTTTGTGAGGAAATCACAAGACAAACTGTTTTTTGCTGCCGGTTCATTTAAACAAACTCACAAACTAACTCACAAACTAACTAACTAACTAAATGAATGAATGAATAAATGAACACCACATGCACGGCTTCATAGGCAAGGTGCACTTCCTCCATGCTGCAGGTTTATAAGGCCTGTTTGCAACAGCGTCTCTCGCTTACGGCCATACTACCCTGAGAACGCCCGATCTCGTCTGATCTCGGAAGCTAAGCAGGGTCGGGCCTGGTTAGTACTTGGATGGGAGACCGCCTGGGAATACCAGGTGCCGTAAGCTTTTTGTCCCGGCAGGGGGTGCTGTTTCCACGTGCAACTTTATGAGGAAATCACAAGACAAACTGTTTTTTGCTGCCGGTTCATTTAAACAAACTCACAAACTAACTAACTAACTAACTAAATGAATGAATGAATAAATGAACACCACATGCACGGCTTCATAGGCAAGGTGCACTTCCTCCATGCTGCAGGTTTATAAGGCCTGTTTGCAACAGCGTCTCTCGCTTACGGCCATACCACCCTGAGAACGCCCGATCTCGTCTGATCTCGGAAGCTAAGCAGGGTCGGGCCTGGTTAGTACTTGGATGGGAGACCGCCTGGGAATACCAGGTGCCGTAAGCTTTTTGTCCCGGCAGGGGGTGCTGTTTCCACGTGCAACTTTATGAGGAAATCACAAGACAAACTGTTTTTTGCTGCCGGTTCATTTAAACAAACTCACAAACTAACTCACAAACTAACTAACTAACTAAATGAATGAATGAATAAATGAACACCACATGCACGGCTTCATAGGCAAGGTGCACTTCCTCCATGCTGCAGGTTTATAAGGCCTGTTTGCAACAGCGTCTCTCGCTTACGGCCATACCACCCTGAGAACGCCCGATCTCGTCTGATCTCGGAAGCTAAGCAGGGTCGGGCCTGGTTAGTACTTGGATGGGAGACCGCCTGGGAATACCAGGTGCCGTAAGCTTTTTGTCCCGGCAGGGGGTGCTGTTTCCACGTGCAACTTTGTGAGGAAATCACAAGACAAACTGTTTTTTGCTGGCGGTTCATTTAAACAAACTCACAAACTAACTAACTAACTAACTAAATGAATGAATGAATGAATGAATAAATGAACACCACATGCACGGCTTCATAGGCAAGGTGCACTTCCTCCATGCTGCAGGTTTATAAGGCCTGTTTGCAACAGCGTCTCTCGCTTACGGCCATACCACCCTGAGAACGCCTGATCTCGTCTGATCTCGGAAGCTAAGCAGGGTCGGGCCTGGTTAGTACTTGGATGGGAGACCGCCTGGGAATACCAGGTGCCGTAAGCTTTTTGTCCCGGCAGGGGGTGCTGTTTCCACGTGCAACTTTGTGAGGAAATCACAAGACAAACTGTTTTTTGCTGGCGGTTCATTTAAACAAACTCACAAACTAACTCACAAACTAACTAACTAACTAAATGAATGAATGAATAAATGAACACCACATGCACGGCTTCATAGGCAAGGTGCACTTCCTCCATGCTGCAGGTTTATAAGGCCTGTTTGCAACAGCGTCTCTCGCTTACGGCCATACCACCCTGAGAACGCCCGATCTCGTCTGATCTCGGAAGCTAAGCAGGGTCGGGCCTGGTTAGTACTTGGATGGGAGACCGCCTGGGAATACCAGGTGCCGTAAGCTTTTTGTCCCGGCAGGGGGTGCTGTTTCCACGTGCAACTTTGTGAGGAAATCACAAGACAAACTGTTTTTTGCTGCCGGTTCATTTAAACAAACTCACAAACTAACTAACTAACTAACTAAATGAATGAATGAATGAATGAATAAATGAACACCACATGCACGGCTTCATAGGCAAGGTGCACTTCCTCCATGCTGCAGGTTTATAAGGCCTGTTTGCAACAGCGTCTCTCGCTTACGGCCATACCACCCTGAGAACGCCCGATCTCGTCTGATCTCGGAAGCTAAGCAGGGTCGGGCCTGGTTAGTACTTGGATGGGAGACCGCCTGGGAATACCAGGTGCCGTAAGCTTTTTGTCCCGGCAGGGGGTGCTGTTTCCACGTGCAACTTTATGAGGAAATCACAAGACAAACTGTTTTTTGCTGCCGGTTCATTTAAACAAACTCACAAACTAACTCACAAACTAACTAACTAACTAAATGAATGAATGAATAAATGAACACCACATGCACGGCTTCATAGGCAAGGTGCACTTCCTCCATGCTGCAGGTTTATAAGGCCTGTTTGCAACAGCGTCTCTCGCTTACGGCCATACCACCCTGAGAACGCCCGATCTCGTCTGATCTCGGAAGCTAAGCAGGGTCGGGCCTGGTTAGTACTTGGATGGGAGACCGCCTGGGAATACCAGGTGCCGTAAGCTTTTTGTCCCGGCAGGGGGTGCTGTTTCCACGTGCAACTTTGTGAGGAAATCACAAGACAAACTGTTTTTTGCTGGCGGTTCATTTAAACAAACTCACAAACTAACTCACAAACTAACTAACTAACTAAATGAATGAATGAATAAATGAACACCACATGCACGGCTTCATAGGCAAGGTGCACTTCCTCCATGCTGCAGGTTTATAAGGCCTGTTTGCAACAGCGTCTCTCGCTTACGGCCATACCACCCTGAGAACGCCCGATCTCGTCTGATCTCGGAAGCTAAGCAGGGTCGGGCCTGGTTAGTACTTGGATGGGAGACCGCCTGGGAATACCAGGTGCCGTAAGCTTTTTGTCCCGGCAGGGGGTGCTGTTTCCACGTGCAACTTTGTGAGGAAATCACAAGACAAACTGTTTTTTGCTGCCGGTTCATTTAAACAAACTCACAAACTAACTCACAAACTAACTAACTAACTAAATGAATGAATGAATAAATGAACACCACATGCACGGCTTCATAGGCAAGGTGCACTTCCTCCATGCTGCAGGTTTATAAGGCCTGTTTGCAACAGCGTCTCTCGCTTACGGCCATACCACCCTGAGAACGCCCGATCTCGTCTGATCTCGGAAGCTAAGCAGGGTCGGGCCTGGTTAGTACTTGGATGGGAGACCGCCTGGGAATACCAGGTGCCGTAAGCTTTTTGTCCCGGCAGGGGGTGCTGTTTCCACGTGCAACTTTATGAGGAAATCACTAGACAAACTGTTTTTTGCTGCCGGTTCATTTAAACAAACTCACAAACTAACTAACTAACTAACTAAATGAATGAATGAATGAATGAATAAATAAATGAACACCACATGCACGGCTTCATAGGCAAGGTGCACTTCCTCCATGCTGCAGGTTTATAAGGCCTGTTTGCAACAGCGTCTCTCGCTTACGGCCATACCACCCTGAGAACGCCCGATCTCGTCTGATCTCGGAAGCTAAGCAGGGTCGGGCCTGGTTAGTACTTGGATGGGAGACCGCCTGGGAATACCAGGTGCCGTAAGCTTTTTGTCCCGGCAGGGGGTGCTGTTTCCACGTGCAACTTTATGAGGAAATCACAAGACAAACTGTTTTTTGCTGCCGGTTCATTTAAACAAACTCACAAACTAACTCACAAACTAACTAACTAACTAAATGAATGAATGAATAAATGAACACCACATGCACGGCTTCATAGGCAAGGTGCACTTCCTCCATGCTGCAGGTTTATAAGGCCTGTTTGCAACAGCGTCTCTCGCTTACGGCCATACCACCCTGAGAACGCCCGATCTCGTCTGATCTCGGAAGCTAAGCAGGGTCGGGCCTGGTTAGTACTTGGATGGGAGACCGCCTGGGAATACCAGGTGCCGTAAGCTTTTTGTCCCGGCAGGGGGTGCTGTTTCCACGTGCAACTTTATGAGGAAATCACAAGACAAACTGTTTTTTGCTGCCGGTTCATTTAAACAAACTCACAAACTAACTAACTAACTAAATGAATGAATGAATAAATGAACACCACATGCACGGCTTCATAGGCAAGGTGCACTTCCTCCATGCTGCAGGTTTATAAGGCCTGTTTGCAACAGCGTCTCTCGCTTACGGCCATACCACCCTGAGAACGCCCGATCTCGTCTGATCTCGGAAGCTAAGCAGGGTCGGGCCTGGTTAGTACTTGGATGGGAGACCGCCTGGGAATACCAGGTGCCGTAAGCTTTTTGTCCCGGCAGGGGTGCTGTTTCCACGTGCAACTTTGTGAGGAAATCACAAGACAAACTGTTTTTTGCTGCCGGTTCATTTAAACAAACTCACAAACTAACTAACTAACTAACTAAATGAATGAATGAATGAATGAATAAATGAACACCACATGCACGGCTTCATAGGCAAGGTGCACTTCCTCCATGCTGCAGGTTTATAAGGCCTGTTTGCAACAGCGTCTCTCGCTTACGGCCATACCACCCTGAGAACGCCCGATCTCGTCTGATCTCGGAAGCTAAGCAGGGTCGGGCCTGGTTAGTACTTGGATCGGAGACCGCCTGGGAATACCAGGTGCCGTAAGCTTTTTGTCCCGGCAGGGGGTGCTGTTTCCACGTGCAACTTTATGAGGAAATCACAAGACAAACTGTTTTTTGCTGGCGGTTCATTTAAACAAACTCACAAACTAACTAACTAACTAACTAAATGAATGAATGAATGAATGAATGAATGAACACCACATGCACGGCTTCATAGGCAAGGTGCACTTCCTCCATGCTGCAGGTTTATAAGGCCTGTTTGCAACAGCGTCTCTCGCTTACGGCCATACCACCCTGAGAACGCCCGATCTCGTCTGATCTCGGAAGCTAAGCAGGGTCGGGCCTGGTTAGTACTTGGATGGGAGACCGCCTGGGAATACCAGGTGCCGTAAGCTTTTTGTCCCGGCAGGGGGTGCTGTTTCCACGTGCAACTTTGTGAGGAAATCACAAGACAAACTGTTTTTTGCTGCCGGTTCATTTAAACAAACTCACAAACAAACTCACAAACTAACTAACTAACTAAATGAATGAATGAATAAATGAACACCACATGCACGGCTTCATAGGCAAGGTGCACTTCCTCCATGCTGCAGGTTTATAAGGCCTGTTTGCAACAGCGTCTCTCGCTTACGGCCATACCACCCTGAGAACGCCCGATCTCGTCTGATCTCGGAAGCTAAGCAGGGTCGGGCCTGGTTAGTACTTGGATGGGAGACCGCCTGGGAATACCAGGTGCCGTAAGCTTTTTGTCCCGGCAGGGGGTGCTGTTTCCACGTGCAACTTTATGAGGAAATCACAAGACAAACTGTTTTTTGCTGCCGGTTCATTTAAACAAACTCACAAACTAACTAACTAACTAAATGAATGAATGAATGAATGAATGAATAAATGAACACCACATGCACGGCTTCATAGGCAAGGTGCACTTCCTCCATGCTGCAGGTTTATAAGGCCTGTTTGCAACAGCGTCTCTCGCTTACGGACATACCACCCTGAGAACGCCCGATCTGTCTGATCTCGGAAGCTAAGCAGGGTCGGGCCTGGTTAGTACTTGGATGGGAGACCGCCTGGGAATACCAGGTGCCGTAAGCTTTTTGTCCCGGCAGGGGGTGCTGTTTCCACGTGCAACTTTATGAGGAAATCACAAGACAAACTGTTTTTTGCTGCCGGTTCATTTAAACAAACTCACAAACTAACTAACTAACTAAATGAATGAATGAATAAATGAACACCACATGCACGGCTTCATAGGCAAGGTGCACTTCCTCCATGCTGCAGGTTTATAAGGCCTGTTTGCAACAGCGTCTCTCGCTTACGGCCATACCACCCTGAGAACGCCCGATCTCGTCTGATCTCGGAAGCTAAGCAGGGTCGGGCCTGGTTAGTACTTGGATGGGAGAACGCCTGGGAATACCAGGTGCCGTAAGCTTTTTGTCCCGGCAGGGGGTGCTGTTTCCACGTGCAACTTTATGAGGAAATCACAAGACAAACTGTTTTTTGCTGGCGGTTCATATAAACAAACTCACAAACTAACTAACTAACTAACTAAATGAATGAATGAATGAATGAATAAATGAACACCACATGCACAGCTTCATAGGCAAGGTGCACTTCCTCCATGCTGCAGGTTTATAAGGCCTGTTTGCAACAGCGTCTCTCGCTTACGGCCATACCACCCTGAGAACGCCCGATCTCGTCTGATCTCGGAAGCTAAGCAGGGTCGGGCCTGGTTAGTACTTGGATGGGAGACCGCCTGGGAATACCAGGTGCCGTAAGCTTTTTGTCCCGGCAGGGGGTGCTGTTTCCACGTGCAACTTTATGAGGAAATCACAAGACAAACTGTTTTTTGCTGCCGGTTCATTTAAACAAACTCACAAACTAACTAACTAACTAAATGAATGAATGAATAAATGAACACCACATGCACGGCTTCATAGGCAAGGTGCACTTCCTCCATGCTGCAGGTTTATAAGGCCTGTTTGCAACAGCGTCTCTCGCTTACGGCCATACCACCCTGAGAACGCCCGATCTCGTCTGATCTCGGAAGCTAAGCAGGGTCGGGCCTGGTTAGTACTTGGATGGGAGACCGCCTGGGAATACCAGGTGCCGTAAGCTTTTTGTCCCGGCAGGGGGTGCTGTTTCCACGTGCAACTTTATGAGGAAATCACAAGACAAACTGTTTTTTGCTGGCGGTTCATTTAAACAAACTCACAAACTAACTAACTAACTAACTAACTAAATGAATGAATGAATAAATGAACACCACATGCACGGCTTCATAGGCAAGGTGCACTTCCTCCATGCTGCAGGTTTATAAGGCCTGTTTGCAACAGCGTCTCTCGCTTACGGCCATACCACCCTGAGAACGCCCGATCTCGTCTGATCTCGGAAACTAAGCAGGGTCGGGCCTGGTTAGTACTTGGATGGGAGACCGCCTGGGAATACCAGGTGCCGTAAGCTTTTTGTCCCGGCAGGGGGTGCTGTTTCCACGTGCAACTTTATGAGGAAATCACAAGACAAACTGTTTTTTGCTGCCGGTTCATTTAAACAAACTCACAAACTAACTAACTAACTAAATGAATGAATGAATAAATGAACACCACATGCACGGCTTCATAGGCAAGGTGCACTTCCTCCATGCTGCAGGTTTATAAGGCCTGTTTGCAACAGCGTCTCTCGCTTACGGCCATACCACCCTGAGAACGCCCGATCTCGTCTGATCTCGGAAGCTAAGCAGGGTCGGGCCTGGTTAGTACTTGGATGGGAGACCGCCTGGGAATACCAGGTGCCGTAAGCTTTTTGTCCCGGCAGGGGTGCTGTTTCCACGTGCAACTTTGTGAGGAAATCACAAGACAAACTGTTTTTTGCTGGCGGTTCATTTAAACAAACTCACAAACTAACTAACTAACTAACTAAATGAATGAATGAATGAATGAATAAATGAACACCACATGCACGGCTTCATAGGCAAGGTGCACTTCCTCCATGCTGCAGGTTTATAAGGCCTGTTTGCAACAGCGTCTCTCGCTTACGGCCATACCACCCTGAGAACGCCCGATCTCGTCTGATCTCGGAAGCTAAGCAGGGTCGGGCCTGGTTAGTACTTGGATGGGAGACCGCCTGGGAATACCAGGTGCCGTAAGCTTTTTGTCCCGGCAGGGGGTGCTGTTTCCACGTGCAACTTTATGAGGAAATCACAAGACAAACTGTTTTTTGCTGCCGGTTCATTTAAACAAACTCACAAACTAACTAACTAACTAAATGAATGAATGAATAAATGAACACCACATGCACGGCTTCATAGGCAAGGTGCACTTCCTCCATGCTGCAGGTTTATAAGGCCTGTTTGCAACAGCGTCTCTCGCTTACGGCCATACCACCCTGAGAATGCCCGATCTCGTCTGATCTCGGAAGCTAAGCAGGGTCGGGCCTGGTTAGTACTTGGATGGGAGACCGCCTGGGAATACCAGGTGCCGTAAGCTTTTTGTCCCGGCAGGGGTGCTGTTTCCACGTGCAACTTTGTGAGGAAATCACAAGACAAACTGTTTTTTGCTGGCGGTTCATTTAAACAAACTCACAAACTAACTAACTAACTAACTAAATGAATGAATGAATGAATGAATAAATGAACACCACATGCACGGCTTCATAGGCAAGGTGCACTTCCTCCATGCTGCAGGTTTATAAGGCCTGTTTGCAACAGCGTCTCTCGCTTACGGCCATACCACCCTGAGAACGCCCGATCTCGTCTGATCTCGGAAGCTAAGCAGGGTCGGGCCTGGTTAGTACTTGGATGGGAGACCGCCTGGGAATACCAGGTGCCGTAAGCTTTTTGTCCCGGCAGGGGGTGCTGTTTCCACGTGCAACTTTATGAGGAAATCACAAGACAAACTGTTTTTTGCTGGCGGTTCATTTAAACAAACTCACAAACTAACTAACTAACTAACTAAATGAATGAATGAATGAATGAATGAATGAACACCACATGCACGGCTTCATAGGCAAGGTGCACTTCCTCCATGCTGCAGGTTTATAAGGCCTGTTTGCAACAGCGTCTCTCGCTTACGGCCATACCACCCTGAGAACGCCCGATCTCGTCTGATCTCGGAAGCTAAGCAGGGTCGGGCCTGGTTAGTACTTGGATGGGAGACCGCCTGGGAATACCAGGTGCCGTAAGCTTTTTGTCCCGGCAGGGGGTGCTGTTTCCACGTGCAACTTTATGAGGAAATCACAAGACAAACTGTTTTTTGCTGGCGGTTCATTTAAACAAACTCACAAACTAACTAACTAACTAACTAACTAACTAAATGAATGAATGAATGAATGAATAAATGAACACCACATGCACGGCTTCATAGGCAAGGTGCACTTCCTCCATGCTGCAGGTTTATAAGGCCTGTTTGCAACAGCGTCTCTCGCTTACGGCCATACCACCCTGAGAACGCCCGATCTCGTCTGATCTCGGAAGCTAAGCAGGGTCGGGCCTGGTTAGTACTTGGATGGGAGACCGCCTGGGAATACCAGGTGCCGTAAGCTTTTTGTCCCGGCAGGGGTGCTGTTTCCACGTGCAACTTTGTGAGGAAATCACAAGACAAACTGTTTTTTGCTGGCGGTTCATTTAAACAAACTCACAAACTAACTAACTAACTAAATGAATGAATGAATGAATGAATAAATGAACACCACATGCACGGCTTCATAGGCAAGGTGCACTTCCTCCATGCTGCAGGTTTATAAGGCCTGTTTGCAACAGCGTCTCTCGCTTACGGCCATACCACCCTGAGAACGCCCGATCTCGTCTGATCTCGGAAGCTAAGCAGGGTCGGGCCTGGTTAGTACTTGGATGGGAGACCGCCTGGGAATACCAGGTGCCGTAAGCTTTTTGTCCCGGCAGGGGGTGCTGTTTCCACGTGCAACTTTATGAGGAAATCACAAGACAAACTGTTTTTTGCTGCCGGTTCATTTAAACAAACTCACAAACTAACTAACTAACTAAATGAATGAATGAATAAATGAACACCACATGCACGGCTTCATAGGCAAGGTGCACTTCCTCCATGCTGCAGGTTTATAAGGCCTGTTTGCAACAGCGTCTCTCGCTTACGGCCATACCACCCTGAGAACGCCCGATCTCGTCTGATCTCGGAAGCTAAGCAGGGTCGGGCCTGGTTAGTACTTGGATGGGAGACCGCCTGGGAATACCAGGTGCCGTAAGCTTTTTGTCCCGGCAGGGGGTGCTGTTTCCACGTGCAACTTTATGAGGAAATCACAAGACAAACTGTTTTTTGCTGCCGGTTCATTTAAACAAACTCACAAACTAACTAACTAACTAAATGAATGAATGAATGAATGAATGAATAAATGAACACCACATGCACGGCTTCATAGGCAAGGTGCACTTCCTCCATGCTGCAGGTTTATAAGGCCTGTTTGCAACAGCGTCTCTCGCTTACGGCCATACCACCCTGAGAACGCCCGATCTGTCTGATCTCGGAAGCTAAGCAGGGTCGGGCCTGGTTAGTACTTGGATGGGAGACCGCCTGGGAATACCAGGTGCCGTAAGCTTTTTGTCCCGGCAGGGGGTGCTGTTTCCACGTGCAACTTTATGAGGAAATCACAAGACAAACTGTTTTTTGCTGCCGGTTCATTTAAACAAACTCACAAACTAACTAACTAACTAAATGAATGAATGAATAAATGAACACCACATGCACGGCTTCATAGGCAAGGTGCACTTCCTCCATGCTGCAGGTTTATAAGGCCTGTTTGCAACAGCGTCTCTCGCTTACGGACATACCACCCTGAGAACGCCCGATCTCGTCTGATCTCGGAAGCTAAGCAGGGTCGGGCCTGGTTAGTACTTGGATGGGAGAACGCCTGGGAATACCAGGTGCCGTAAGCTTTTTGTCCCGGCAGGGGGTGCTGTTTCCACGTGCAACTTTATGAGGAAATCACAAGACAAACTGTTTTTTGCTGGCGGTTCATATAAACAAACTCACAAACTAACTAACTAACTAACTAAATGAATGAATGAATGAATGAATAAATGAACACCACATGCACAGCTTCATAGGCAAGGTGCACTTCCTCCATGCTGCAGGTTTATAAGGCCTATTTGCAACAGCGTCTCTCGCTTACGGCCATACCACCCTGAGAACGCCTGATCTCGGCTGATCTCGGAAGCTAAGCAGGGTCGGGCCTGGTTAGTACTTGGATGGGAGACCGCCTGGGAATACCAGGTGCCGTAAGCTTTTTGTCCCGGCAGGGGGTGCTGTTTCCACGTGCAACTTTATGAGGAAATCACAAGACAAACTGTTTTTTGCTGCCGGTTCATTTAAACAAACTCACAAACTAACTAACTAACTAAATGAATGAATGAATAAATGAACACCACATGCACGGCTTCATAGGCAAGGGGCACTTCCTCCATGCTGCAGGTTTATAAGGCCTGTTTGCAACAGCGTCTCTCGCTTACGGCCATACCACCCTGAGAACGCCCGATCTCGTCTGATCTCGGAAGCTAAGCAGGGTCGGGCCTGGTTAGTACTTGGATGGGAGACCGCCTGGGAATACCAGGTGCCGTAAGCTTTTTGTCCCGGCAGGGGGTGCTGTTTCCACGTGCAACTTTATGAGGAAATCACAAGACAAACTGTTTTTTGCTGCCGGTTCATTTAAACAAACTCACAAACTAACTAACTAACTAAATGAATGAATGAATAAATGAACACCACATGCACGGCTTCATAGGCAAGGTGCACTTCCTCCATGCTGCAGGTTTATAAGGCCTGTTTGCAACAGCGTCTCTCGCTTACGGACATACCACCCTGAGAACGCCCGATCTCGTCTGATCTCGGAAGCTAAGCAGGGTCGGGCCTGGTTAGTACTTGGATGGGAGAACGCCTGGGAATACCAGGTGCCGTAAGCTTTTTGTCCCGGCAGGGGGTGCTGTTTCCACGTGCAACTTTATGAGGAAATCACAAGACAAACTGTTTTTTGCTGGCGGTTCATATAAACAAACTCACAAACTAACTAACTAACTAACTAAATGAATGAATGAATGAATGAATAAATGAACACCACATGCACGGCTTCATAGGCAAGGTGCACTTCCTCCATGCTGCAGGTTTATAAGGCCTGTTTGCAACAGCGTCTCTCGCTTACGGCCATACCACCCTGAGAACGCCCGATCTCGTCTGATCTCGGAAGCTAAGCAGGGTCGGGCCTGGTTAGTACTTGGATGGGAGACCGCCTGGGAATACCAGGTGCCGTAAGCTTTTTGTCCCGGCAGGGGGTGCTGTTTCCACGTGTAACTTTATGAGGAAATCACAAGACAAACTGTTTTTTGCTGCCGGTTCATTTAAACAAACTCACAAACTAACTAACTAACTAACTAAATGAATGAATGAATGAATGAATAAATGAACACCACATGCACGGCTTCATAGGCAAGGTGCACTTCCTCCATGCTGCAGGTTTATAAGGCCTGTTTGCAACAGCGTCTCTCGCTTACGGCCATACCACCCTGAGAACGCCCGATCTCGTCTGATCTCGGAAGCTAAGCAGGGTCGGGCCTGGTTAGTACTTGGATGGGAGACCGCCTGGGAATACCAGGTGCCGTAAGCTTTTTGTCCCGGCAGGGGTGCTGTTTCCACGTGCAACTTTGTGAGGAAATCACAAGACAAACTGTTTTTTGCTGGCGGTTCATTTAAACAAACTCACAAACTAACTAACTAACTAACTAAATGAATGAATGAATGAATGAATAAATGAACACCACATGCACGGCTTCATAGGCAAGGTGCACTTCCTCCATGCTGCAGGTTTATAAGGCCTGTTTGCAACAGCGTCTCTCGCTTACGGCCATACCACCCTGAGAACGCCCGATCTCGTCTGATCTCGGAAGCTAAGCAGGGTCGGGCCTGGTTAGTACTTGGATGGGAGACCGCCTGGGAATACCAGGTGCCGTAAGCTTTTTGTCCCGGCAGGGGGTGCTGTTTCCACGTGCAACTTTATGAGGAAATCACAAGACAAACTGTTTTTTGCTGGCGGTTCATTTAAACAAACTCACAAACTAACTAACTAACTAACTAACTAAATGAATGAATGAATGAATGAATAAATGAACACCACATGCACGGCTTCATAGGCAAGGTGCACTTCCTCCATGCTGCAGGTTTATAAGGCCTGTTTGCAACAGCGTCTCTCGCTTACGGCCATACCACCCTGAGAACGCCCGATCTCGTCTGATCTCGGAAGCTAAGCAGGGTCGGGCCTGGTTAGTACTTGGATGGGAGACCGCCTGGGAATACCAGGTGCCGTAAGCTTTTTGTCCCGGCAGGGGTGCTGTTTCCACGTGCAACTTTGTGAGGAAATCACAAGACAAACTGTTTTTTGCTGGCGGTTCATTTAAACAAACTCACAAACTAACTAACTAACTAAATGAATGAATGAATGAATGAATAAATGAACACCACATGCACGGCTTCATAGGCAAGGTGCACTTCCTCCATGCTGCAGGTTTATAAGGCCTGTTTGCAACAGCGTCTCTCGCTTACGGCCATACCACCCTGAGAACGCCCGATCTCGTCTGATCTCGGAAGCTAAGCAGGGTCGGGCCTGGTTAGTACTTGGATGGGAGACCGCCTGGGAATACCAGGTGCCGTAAGCTTTTTGTCCCGGCAGGGGGTGCTGTTTCCACGTGCAACTTTATGAGGAAATCACAAGACAAACTGTTTTTTGCTGCCGGTTCATTTAAACAAACTCACAAACTAACTAACTAACTAAATGAATGAATGAATAAATGAACACCACATGCACGGCTTCATAGGCAAGGTGCACTTCCTCCATGCTGCAGGTTTATAAGGCCTGTTTGCAACAGCGTCTCTCGCTTACGGCCATACCACCCTGAGAACGCCCGATCTCGTCTGATCTCGGAAGCTAAGCAGGGTCGGGCCTGGTTAGTACTTGGATGGGAGACCGCCTGGGAATACCAGGTGCCGTAAGCTTTTTGTCCCGGCAGGGGGTGCTGTTTCCACGTGCAACTTTATGAGGAAATCACAAGACAAACTGTTTTTTGCTGCCGGTTCATTTAAACAAACTCACAAACTAACTAACTAACTAAATGAATGAATGAATGAATGAATGAATAAATGAACACCACATGCACGGCTTCATAGGCAAGGTGCACTTCCTCCATGCTGCAGGTTTATAAGGCCTGTTTGCAACAGCGTCTCTCGCTTACGGCCATACCACCCTGAGAACGCCCGATCTGTCTGATCTCGGAAGCTAAGCAGGGTCGGGCCTGGTTAGTACTTGGATGGGAGACCGCCTGGGAATACCAGGTGCCGTAAGCTTTTTGTCCCGGCAGGGGGTGCTGTTTCCACGTGCAACTTTATGAGGAAATCACAAGACAAACTGTTTTTTGCTGCCGGTTCATTTAAACAAACTCACAAACTAACTAACTAACTAAATGAATGAATGAATAAATGAACACCACATGCACGGCTTCATAGGCAAGGTGCACTTCCTCCATGCTGCAGGTTTATAAGGCCTGTTTGCAACAGCGTCTCTCGCTTACGGACATACCACCCTGAGAACGCCCGATCTCGTCTGATCTCGGAAGCTAAGCAGGGTCGGGCCTGGTTAGTACTTGGATGGGAGAACGCCTGGGAATACCAGGTGCCGTAAGCTTTTTGTCCCGGCAGGGGGTGCTGTTTCCACGTGCAACTTTATGAGGAAATCACAAGACAAACTGTTTTTTGCTGGCGGTTCATATAAACAAACTCACAAACTAACTAACTAACTAACTAAATGAATGAATGAATGAATGAATAAATGAACACCACATGCACAGCTTCATAGGCAAGGTGCACTTCCTCCATGCTGCAGGTTTATAAGGCCTGTTTGCAACAGCGTCTCTCGCTTACGGCCATACCACCCTGAGAACGCCCGATCTCGTCTGATCTCGGAAGCTAAGCAGGGTCGGGCCTGGTTAGTACTTGGATGGGAGACCGCCTGGGAATACCAGGTGCCGTAAGCTTTTTGTCCCGGCAGGGGGTGCTGTTTCCACGTGCAACTTTATGAGGAAATCACAAGACAAACTGTTTTTTGCTGCCGGTTCATTTAAACAAACTCACAAACTAACTAACTAACTAAATGAATGAATGAATAAATGAACACCACATGCACGGCTTCATAGGCAAGGTGCACTTCCTCCATGCTGCAGGTTTATAAGGCCTGTTTGCAACAGCGTCTCTCGCTTACGGCCATACCACCCTGAGAACGCCCGATCTCGTCTGATCTCGGAAGCTAAGCAGGGTCGGGCCTGGTTAGTACTTGGATGGGAGACCGCCTGGGAATACCAGGTGCCGTAAGCTTTTTGTCCCGGCAGGGGGTGCTGTTTCCACGTGCAACTTTATGAGGAAATCACAAGACAAACTGTTTTTTGCTGCCGGTTCATTTAAACAAACTCACAAACTAACTAACTAACTAACTAAATGAATGAATGAATGAATGAATAAATGAACACCACATGCACGGCTTCATAGGCAAGGTGCACTTCCTCCATGCTGCAGGTTTATAAGGCCTGTTTGCAACAGCGTCTCTCGCTTACGGCCATACCACCCTGAGAACGCCCGATCTCGTCTGATCTCGGAAACTAAGCAGGGTCGGGCCTGGTTAGTACTTGGATGGGAGACCGCCTGGGAATACCAGGTGCCGTAAGCTTTTTGTCCCGGCAGGGGGTGCTGTTTCCACGTGCAACTTTATGAGGAAATCACAAGACAAACTGTTTTTTGCTGCCGGTTCATTTAAACAAACTCACAAACTAACTAACTAACTAAATGAATGAATGAATAAATGAACACCACATGCACGGCTTCATAGGCGAGGTGCACTTCCTCCATGCTGCAGGTTTATAAGGCCTATTTGCAACAGCGTCTCTCGCTTACGGCCATACCACCCTGAGAACGCCTGATCTCGGCTGATCTCGGAAGCTAAGCAGGGTCGGGCCTGGTTAGTACTTGGATGGGAGACCGCCTGGGAATACCAGGTGCCGTAAGCTTTTTGTCCCGGCAGGGGGTGCTGTTTCCACGTGCAACTTTATGAGGAAATCACAAGACAAACTGTTTTTTGCTGCCGGTTCATTTAAACAAACTCACAAACTAACTAACTAACTAAATGAATGAATGAATAAATGAACACCACATGCACGGCTTCATAGGCAAGGGGCACTTCCTCCATGCTGCAGGTTTATAAGGCCTGTTTGCAACAGCGTCTCTCGCTTACGGCCATACCACCCTGAGAACGCCCGATCTCGTCTGATCTCGGAAGCTAAGCAGGGTCGGGCCTGGTTAGTACTTGGATGGGAGACCGCCTGGGAATACCAGGTGCCGTAAGCTTTTTGTCCCGGCAGGGGGTGCTGTTTCCACGTGCAACTTTATGAGGAAATCACAAGACAAACTGTTTTTTGCTGCCGGTTCATTTAAACAAACTCACAAACTAACTAACTAACTAAATGAATGAATGAATAAATGAACACCACATGCACGGCTTCATAGGCAAGGTGCACTTCCTCCATGCTGCAGGTTTATAAGGCCTGTTTGCAACAGCGTCTCTCGCTTACGGACATACCACCCTGAGAACGCCCGATCTCGTCTGATCTCGGAAGCTAAGCAGGGTCGGGCCTGGTTAGTACTTGGATGGGAGAACGCCTGGGAATACCAGGTGCCGTAAGCTTTTTGTCCCGGCAGGGGGTGCTGTTTCCACGTGCAACTTTATGAGGAAATCACAAGACAAACTGTTTTTTGCTGGCGGTTCATATAAACAAACTCACAAACTAACTAACTAACTAACTAAATGAATGAATGAATGAATGAATAAATGAACACCACATGCACGGCTTCATAGGCAAGGTGCACTTCCTCCATGCTGCAGGTTTATAAGGCCTGTTTGCAACAGCGTCTCTCGCTTACGGCCATACCACCCTGAGAACGCCCGATCTCGTCTGATCTCGGAAGCTAAGCAGGGTCGGGCCTGGTTAGTACTTGGATGGGAGACCGCCTGGGAATACCAGGTGCCGTAAGCTTTTTGTCCCGGCAGGGGGTGCTGTTTCCACGTGTAACTTTATGAGGAAATCACAAGACAAACTGTTTTTTGCTGCCGGTTCATTTAAACAAACTCACAAACTAACTAACTAACTAACTAAATGAATGAATGAATGAATGAATAAATGAACACCACATGCACGGCTTCATAGGCAAGGTGCACTTCCTCCATGCTGCAGGTTTATAAGGCCTGTTTGCAACAGCGTCTCTCGCTTACGGCCATACCACCCTGAGAACGCCCGATCTCGTCTGATCTCGGAAGCTAAGCAGGGTCGGGCCTGGTTAGTACTTGGATGGGAGACCGCCTGGGAATACCAGGTGCCGTAAGCTTTTTGTCCCGGCAGGGGTGCTGTTTCCACGTGCAACTTTGTGAGGAAATCACAAGACAAACTGTTTTTTGCTGGCGGTTCATTTAAACAAACTCACAAACTAACTAACTAACTAACTAAATGAATGAATGAATGAATGAATAAATGAACACCACATGCACGGCTTCATAGGCAAGGTGCACTTCCTCCATGCTGCAGGTTTATAAGGCCTGTTTGCAACAGCATCTCTCGCTTACGGCCATACCACCCTGAGAACGCCCGATCTCGTCTGATCTCGGAAGCTAAGCAGGGTCGGGCCTGGTTAGTACTTGGATGGGAGACCGCCTGGGAATACCAGGTGCCGTAAGCTTTTTGTCCCGGCAGGGGGTGCTGTTTCCACGTGCAACTTTATGAGGAAATCACAAGACAAACTGTTTTTTGCTGCCGGTTCATTTAAACAAACTCACAAACTAACTAACTAACTAAATGAATGAATGAATAAATGAACACCACATGCACGGCTTCATAGGCAAGGTGCACTTCCTCCATGCTGCAGGTTTATAAGGCCTGTTTGCAACAGCGTCTCTCGCTTACGGCCATACCACCCTGACAACGCCCGATCTCGTCTGATCTCGGAAGCTAAGCAGGGTCGGGCCTGGTTAGTACTTGGATGGGAGACCGCCTGGGAATACCAGGTGCCGTAAGCTTTTTGTCCCGGCAGGGGGTGCTGTTTCCACGTGCAACTTTATGAGGAAATCACAAGACAAACTGTTTTTTGCTGGCGGTTCATATAAACAAACTCACAAACTAACTAACTAACTAACTAAATGAATGAATGAATGAATGAATAAATGAACACCACATGCACGGCTTCATAGGCAAGGTGCACTTCCTCCATGCTGCAGGTTTATAAGGCCTGTTTGCAACAGCGTCTCTCGCTTACGGCCATACCACCCTGAGAACGCCCGATCTCGTCTGATCTCGGAAGCTAAGCAGGGTCGGGCCTGGTTAGTACTTGGATGGGAGACCGCCTGGGAATACCAGGTGCCGTAAGCTTTTTGTCCCGGCAGGGGGTGCTGTTTCCACGTGCAACTTTATGAGGAAATCACAAGACAAACTGTTTTTTGCTGCCGGTTCATTTAAACAAACTCACAAACTAACTAACTAACTAAATGAATGAATGAATAAATGAACACCACTTGCACGGCTTCATAGGCAAGGTGCACTTCCTCCATGCTGCAGGTTTATAAGGCCTGTTTGCAACAGCGTCTCTCGCTTACGGCCATACCACCCTGAGAACGCCCGATCTCGTCTGATCTCGGAAGCTAAGCAGGGTCGGGCCTGGTTAGTACTTGGATGGGAGACCGCCTGGGAATACCAGGTGCCGTAAGCTTTTTGTCCCGGCAGTGCAACTTTATGAGGAAATCACAAGACAAACTGTTTTTTGCTGCCGGTTCATTTAAACAAACTCACAAACTAACTAACTAACTAACTAACTAAATGAATGAATGAATAAATGAACACCACATGCACGGCTTCATAGGCAAGGTGCACTTCCTCCATGCTGCAGGTTTATAAGGCCTGTTTGCAACAGCGTCTCTCGCTTACGGCCATGCCACCCTGAGAACGCCCGATCTCGTCTGATCTCGGAAGCTAAGCAGGGTCGGGCCTGGTTAGTACTTGGATGGGAGACCGCCTGGGAATACCAGGTGCCGTAAGCTTTTTGTCCCGGCAGGGGGTGCTGTTTCCACGTGCAACTTTGTGAGGAAATCACAAGACAAACTGTTTTTTGCTGGCGGTTCATTTAAACAAACTCACAAACTAACTAACTAACTAACTAAATGAATGAATGAATGAATGAATAAATGAACACCACATGCACGGCTTCATAGGCAAGGTGCACTTCCTCCATGCTGCAGGTTTATAAGGCCTGTTTGCAACAGCGTCTCTCGCTTACGGCCATACCACCCTGAGAACGCCCGATCTCGTCTGATCTCGGAAGCTAAGCAGGGTCGGGCCTGGTTAGTACTTGGATGGGAGACCGCCTGGGAATACCAGGTGCCGTAAGCTTTTTGTCCCGGCAGGGGGTGCTGTTTCCACGTGAAACTTTGTGAGGAAATCACAAGACAAACTGTTTTTTGCTGCCGGTTCATTTAAACAAACTCACAAACTAACTAACTAACTAACTAAATGAATGAATGAATGAATGAATAAATGAACACCACATGCACGGCTTCATAGGCAAGGTGCACTTCCTCCATGCTGCAGGTTTATAAGGCCTGTTTGCAACAGCGTCTCTCGCTTACGGCCATACCACCCTGAGAACGCCCGATCTCGTCTGATCTCGGAAGCTAAGCAGGGTCGGGCCTGGTTAGTACTTGGATGGGAGACCGCCTGGGAATACCAGGTGCCGTAAGCTTTTTGTCCCGGCAGGGGTGCTGTTTCCACGTGCAACTTTGTGAGGAAATCACAAGACAAACTGTTTTTTGCTGGCGGTTCATTTAAACAAACTCACAAACTAACTAACTAACTAACTAAATGAATGAATGAATGAATGAATGAACACCACATGCACGGCTTCATAGGCAAGGTGCACTTCCTCCATGCTGCAGGTTTATAAGGCCTGTTTGCAACAGCGTCTCTCGCTTACGGCCATACCACCCTGAGAACGCCCGATCTCGTCTGATCTCGGAAACTAAGCAGGGTCGGGTCTGGTTAGTACTTGGATGGGAGACCGCCTGGGAATACCAGGTGCCGTAAGCTTTTTGTCCCGGCAGGGGGTGCTGTTTCCACGTGCAACTTTATGAGGAAATCACAAGACAAACTGTTTTTTGCTGCCGGTTCATTTAAACAAACTCACAAACTAACTAACTAACTAACTAAATGAATGAATGAATGAATGAATAAATGAACACCACATGCACGGCTTCATAGGCAAGGTGCACTTCCTCCATGCTGCAGGTTTATAAGGCCTGTTTGCAACAGCGTCTCTCGCTTACGGCCATACCACCCTGAGAACGCCCGATCTCGTCTGATCTCGGAAACTAAGCAGGGTCGGGTCTGGTTAGTACTTGGATGGGAGACCGCCTGGGAATACCAGGTGCCGTAAGCTTTTTGTCCCGGCAGGGGGTGCTGTTTCCACGTGCAACTTTATGAGGAAATCACAAGACAAACTGTTTTTTGCTGCCGGTTCATTTAAACAAACTCACAAACTAACTAACTAACTAAATGAATGAATGAATAAATGAACACCACATGCACGGCTTCATAGGCAAGGTGCACTTCCTCCATGCTGCAGGTTTATAAGGCCTGTTTGCAACAGCGTCTCTCGCTTACGGCCATACCACCCTGAGAACGCCCGATCTCGTCTGATCTCGGAAGCTAAGCAGGGTCGGGCCTGGTTAGTACTTGGATGGGAGACCGCCTGGGAATACCAGGTGCCGTAAGCTTTTTGTCCCGGCAGGGGGTGCTGTTTCCACGTGCAACTTTGTGAGGAAATCACAAGACAAACTGTTTTTTGCTGGCGGTTCATTTAAACAAACTCACAAACTAACTAACTAACTAACTAAATGAATGAATGAATGAATGAATAAATGAACACCACATGCACGGCTTCATAGGCAAGGTGCACTTCCTCCATGCTGCAGGTTTATAAGGCCTGTTTGCAACAGCGTCTCTCGCTTACGGCCATACCACCCTGAGAACGCCCGATCTCGTCTGATCTCGGAAGCTAAGCAGGGTCGGGCCTGGTTAGTACTTGGATGGGAGACCGCCTGGGAATACCAGGTGCCGTAAGCTTTTTGTCCCGGCAGGGGGTGCTGTTTCCACGTGCAACTTTATGAGGAAATCACAAGACAAACTGTTTTTTGCTGCCGGTTCATTTAAACAAACTCACAAACTAACTAACTAACTAAATGAATGAATGAATAAATGAACACCACATGCACGGCTTCATAGGCAAGGTGCACTTCCTCCATGCTGCAGGTTTATAAGGCCTGTTTGCAACAGCGTCTCTCGCTTACGGCCATACCACCCTGAGAACGCCCGATCTCGTCTGATCTCGGAAGCTAAGCAGGGTCGGGCCTGGTTAGTACTTGGATGGGAGACCGCCTGGGAATACCAGGTGCCGTAAGCTTTTTGTCCCGGCAGGGGGTGCTGTTTCCACGTGCAACTTTATGAGGAAATCACAAGACAAACTGTTTTTTGCTGGCGGTTCATATAAACAAACTCACAAACTAACTAACTAACTAACTAAATGAATGAATGAATGAATGAATAAATGAACACCACATGCACGGCTTCATAGGCAAGGTGCACTTCCTCCATGCTGCAGGTTTATAAGGCCTGTTTGCAACAGCGTCTCTCGCTTACGGCCATACCACCCTGAGAACGCCCGATCTCGTCTGATCTCGGAAGCTAAGCAGGGTCGGGCCTGGTTAGTACTTGGATGGGAGACCGCCTGGGAATACCAGGTGCCGTAAGCTTTTTGTCCCGGCAGGGGGTGCTGTTTCCACGTGCAACTTTATGAGGAAATCACAAGACAAACTGTTTTTTGCTGGCGGTTCATATAAACAAACTCACAAACTAACTAACTAACTAACTAAATGAATGAATGAATGAATGAATAAATGAACACCACATGCACGGCTTCATAGGCAAGGTGCACTTCCTCCATGCTGCAGGTTTATAAGGCCTGTTTGCAACAGCGTCTCTCGCTTACGGCCATACCACCCTGAGAACGCCCGATCTCGTCTGATCTCGGAAGCTAAGCAGGGTCGGGCCTGGTTAGTACTTGGATGGGAGACCGCCTGGGAATACCAGGTGCCGTAAGCTTTTTGTCCCGGCAGGGGTGCTGTGTCCACGTGCAACTTTGTGAGGAAATCACAAGACAAACTGTTTTTTGCTGGCGGTTCATTTAAACAAACTCACAAACTAACTAACTAACTAACTAAATGAATGAATGAATGAATGAATAAATGAACACCACATGCACGGCTTCATAGGCAAGGTGCACTTCCTCCATGCTGCAGGTTTATAAGGCCTGTTTGCAACAGCGTCTCTCGCTTACGGCCATACCACCCTGAGAACGCCCGATCTCGTCTGATCTCGGAAGCTAAGCAGGGTCGGGCCTGGTTAGTACTTGGATGGGAGACCGCCTGGGAATACCAGGTGCCGTAAGCTTTTTGTCCCGGCAGGGGTGCTGTTTCCACGTAAAACTTTGTGAGGAAATCACAAGACAAACTGTTTTTTGCTGGCGGTTCATTTAAACAAACTCACAAACTAACTAACTAACTAACTAAATGAATGAATGAATGAATGAATAAATGAACACCACATGCACGGCTTCATAGGCAAGGTGCACTTCCTCCATGCTGCAGGTTTATAAGGCCTGTTTGCAACAGCGTCTCTCGCTTACGGCCATACCACCCTGAGAACGCCCGATCTCGTCTGATCTCGGAAGCTAAGCAGGGTCGGGCCTGGTTAGTACTTGGATGGGAGACCGCCTGGGAATACCAGGTGCCGTAAGCTTTTTGTCCCGGCAGGGGGTGCTGTTTCCACGTGCAACTTTATGAGGAAATCACAAGACAAACTGTTTTTTGCTGCCGGTTCATTTAAACAAACTCACAAACTAACTAACTAACTAAATGAATGAATGAATAAATGAACACCACATGCACGGCTTCATAGACAAGGTGCACTTCCTCCATGCTGCAGGTTTATAAGGCCTGTTTGCAACAGCGTCTCTCGCTTACGGCCATACCACCCTGAGAACGCCCGATCTCGTCTGATCTCGGAAGCTAAGCAGGGTCGGGCCTGGTTAGTACTTGGATGGGAGTCCGCCTGGGAATACCAGGTGCCGTAAGCTTTTTGTCCCGGCAGGGGGTGCTGTTTCCACGTGCAACTTTATGAGGAAATCACAAGACAAACTGTTTTTTGCTGCCAGTTCATTTAAACAAACTCACAAACTAACTAACTAACTAACTAAATGAATGAATGAATGAATGAATAAATGAACACCACATGCACGGCTTCATAGGCAAGGTGCACTTCCTCCATGCTGCAGGTTTATAAGGCCTGTTTGCAACAGCGTCTCTCGCTTACGGCCATACCACCCTGAGAAAGCCCGATCTCGTCTGATCTCGGAAGCTAAGCAGGGTCGGGCCTGGTTAGTACTTGGATGGGAGACCGCCTGGGAATACCAGGTGCCGTAAGCTTTTTGTCCCGGCAGGGGTGCTGTTTCCACGTGCAACTTTGTGAGGAAATCACAAGACAAACTGTTTTTTGCTGGCGGTTCATTTAAACAAACTCACAAACTAACTAACTAACTAACTAAATGAATGAATGAATGAATGAATAAATGAACACCACATGCACGGCTTCATAGGCAAGGTGCACTTCCTCCATGCTGCAGGTTTATAAGGCCTGTTTGCAACAGCGTCTCTCGCTTACGGCCATACCACCCTGAGAACGCCCGATCTCGTCTGATCTCGGAAGCTAAGCAGGGTCGGGCCTGGTTAGTACTTGGATGGGAGACCGCCTGGGAATACCAGGTGCCGTAAGCTTTTTGTCCCGGCAGGGGGTGCTGTTTCCACGTGCAACTTTATGAGGAAATCACAAGACAAACTGTTTTTTGCTGCCGGTTCATTTAAACAAACTCACAAACTAACTAACTAACTAAATGAATGAATGAATAAATGAACACCACATGCACGGCTTCATAGGCAAGGTGCACTTCCTCCATGCTGCAGGTTTATAAGGCCTGTTTGCAACAGCGTCTCTCGCTTACGGCCATACCACCCTGAGAACGCCCGATCTCGTCTGATCTCGTAAGCTAAGCAGGGTCGGGCCTGGTTAGTACTTGGATGGGAGACCGCCTGGGAATACCAGGTGCCGTAAGCTTTTTGTCCCGGCAGGGGGTGCTGTTTCCACGTGCAACTTTATGAGGAAATCACAAGACAAACTGTTTTTTGCTGGCGGTTCATATAAACAAACTCACAAACTAACTAACTAACTAACTAAATGAATGAATGAATGAATGAATAAATGAACACCACATGCACGGCTTCATAGGCAAGGTGCACTTCCTCCATGCTGCAGGTTTATAAGGCCTGTTTGCAACAGCGTTTCTCGCTTACGGCCATACCACCCTGAGAACGCCCGATCTCGTCTGATCTCGGAAGCTAAGCATGGTCGGGCCTGGTTAGTACTTGGATGGGAGACCGCCTGGGAATACCAGGTGCCGTAAGCTTTTTGTCCCGGCAGGGGGTGCTGTTTCCACGTGCAACTTTATGAGGAAATCACAAGACAAACTGTTTTTTGCTGCCGGTTCATTTAAACAAACTCACAAACTAACTAACTAACTAAATGAATGAATGAATAAATGAACACCACATGCACGGCTTCATAGGCAAGGTGCACTTCCTCCATGCTGCAGGTTTATAAGGCCTGTTTGCAACAGCGTCTCTCGCTTACGGCCATACCACCCTGAGAACGCCCGATCTCGTCTGATCTCGGAAGCTAAGCAGGGTCGGGCCTGGTTAGTACTTGGATGGGAGACCGCCTGGGAATACCAGGTGCCGTAAGCTTTTTTTCCCGGCAGGGGGTGCTGTTTCCACGTGCAACTTTATGAGGAAATCACAAGACAAACTGTTTTTTGCTGCCGGTTCATTTAAACAAACTCACAAACTAACTAACTAACTAACTAAATGAATGAATGAATAAATGAACACCACATGCACGGCTTCATAGGCAAGGTGCACTTCCTCCATGCTGCAGGTTTATAAGGCCTGTTTGCATCAGCGTCTCTCGCTTACGGCCATACCACCCTGAGAACGCCCGATCTCGTCTGATCTCGGAAGCTAAGCAGGGTCGGGCCTGGTTAGTACTTGGATGGGAGACAGCCTGGGAATACCAGGTGCCGTAAGCTTTTTGTCCCGGCAGGGGGTGCTGTTTCCACGTGCAACTTTATGAGGAAATCACAAGACAAACTGTTTTTTGCTGGCGGTTCATATAAACAAACTCACAAACTAACTAACTAACTAACTAACTAAATGAATGAATGAATGAATGAATAAATGAACACCACATGCACGGCTTCATAGGCAAGGTGCACTTCCTCCATGCTGCAGGTTTATAAGGCCTGTTTGCAACAGCGTCTCTCGCTTACGGCCATACCACCCTGAGAACGCCCGATCTCGTCTGATCTCGGAAGCTAAGCAGGGTCGGGCCTGGTTAGTACTTGGATGGGAGACCGCCTGGGAATACCAGGTGCCGTAAGCTTTTTGTCCCGGCAGGGGGTGCTGTTTCCACGTGCAACTTTATGAGGAAATCACAAGACAAACTGTTTTTTGCTGGCGGTTCATATAAACAAACTCACAAACTAACTAACTAACTAACTAAATGAATGAATGAATGAATGAATAAATGAACACCACATGCACGGCTTCATAGGCAAGGTGCACTTCCTCCATGCTGCAGGTTTATAAGGCCTGTTTGCAACAGCGTCTCTCGCTTACGGCCATACCACCCTGAGAACGCCCGATCTCGTCTGATCTCGGAAGCTAAGCAGGGTCGGGCCTGGTTAGTACTTGGATGGGAGACCGCCTGGGAATACCAGGTGCCGTAAGCTTTTTGTCCCGGCAGGGGGTGCTGTTTCCACGTGCAACTTTATGAGGAAATCACAAGACAAACTGTTTTTTGCTGGCGGTTCATATAAACAAACTCACAAACTAACTAACTAACTAACTAAATGAATGAATGAATGAATGAATAAATGAACACCACATGCACGGCTTCATAGGCAAGGTGCACTTCCTCCATGCTGCAGGTTTATAAGGCCTGTTTGCAACAGCGTCTCTCGCTTACGGCCATACCACCCTGAGAACGCCCGATCTCGTCTGATCTCGGAAGCTAAGCAGGGTCGGGCCTGGTTAGTACTTGGATGGGAGACCGCCTGGGAATACCAGGTGCCGTAAGCTTTTTGTCCCGGCAGGGGTGCTGTGTCCACGTGCAACTTTGTGAGGAAATCACAAGACAAACTGTTTTTTGCTGGCGGTTCATTTAAACAAACTCACAAACTAACTAACTAACTAACTAAATGAATGAATGAATGAATGAATAAATGAACACCACATGCACGGCTTCATAGGCAAGGTGCACTTCCTCCATGCTGCAGGTTTATAAGGCCTGTTTGCAACAGCGTCTCTCGCTTACGGCCATACCACCCTGAGAACGCCCGATCTCGTCTGATCTCGGAAGCTAAGCAGGGTCGGGCCTGGTTAGTACTTGGATGGGAGACCGCCTGGGAATACCAGGTGCCGTAAGCTTTTTGTCCCGGCAGGGGTGCTGTTTCCACGTAAAACTTTGTGAGGAAATCACAAGACAAACTGTTTTTTGCTGGCGGTTCATTTAAACAAACTCACAAACTAACTAACTAACTAACTAAATGAATGAATGAATGAATGAATAAATGAACACCACATGCACGGCTTCATAGGCAAGGTGCACTTCCTCCATGCTGCAGGTTTATAAGGCCTGTTTGCAACAGCGTCTCTCGCTTACGGCCATACCACCCTGAGAACGCCCGATCTCGTCTGATCTCGGAAGCTAAGCAGGGTCGGGCCTGGTTAGTACTTGGATGGGAGACCGCCTGGGAATACCAGGTGCCGTAAGCTTTTTGTCCCGGCAGGGGGTGCTGTTTCCACGTGCAACTTTATGAGGAAATCACAAGACAAACTGTTTTTTGCTGCCGGTTCATTTAAACAAACTCACAAACTAACTAACTAACTAAATGAATGAATGAATAAATGAACACCACATGCACGGCTTCATAGACAAGGTGCACTTCCTCCATGCTGCAGGTTTATAAGGCCTGTTTGCAACAGCGTCTCTCGCTTACGGCCATACCACCCTGAGAACGCCCGATCTCGTCTGATCTCGGAAGCTAAGCAGGGTCGGGCCTGGTTAGTACTTGGATGGGAGTCCGCCTGGGAATACCAGGTGCCGTAAGCTTTTTGTCCCGGCAGGGGGTGCTGTTTCCACGTGCAACTTTATGAGGAAATCACAAGACAAACTGTTTTTTGCTGCCAGTTCATTTAAACAAACTCACAAACTAACTAACTAACTAACTAAATGAATGAATGAATGAATGAATAAATGAACACCACATGCACGGCTTCATAGGCAAGGTGCACTTCCTCCATGCTGCAGGTTTATAAGGCCTGTTTGCAACAGCGTCTCTCGCTTACGGCCATACCACCCTGAGAAAGCCCGATCTCGTCTGATCTCGGAAGCTAAGCAGGGTCGGGCCTGGTTAGTACTTGGATGGGAGACCGCCTGGGAATACCAGGTGCCGTAAGCTTTTTGTCCCGGCAGGGGTGCTGTTTCCACGTGCAACTTTGTGAGGAAATCACAAGACAAACTGTTTTTTGCTGGCGGTTCATTTAAACAAACTCACAAACTAACTAACTAACTAACTAAATGAATGAATGAATGAATGAATAAATGAACACCACATGCACGGCTTCATAGGCAAGGTGCACTTCCTCCATGCTGCAGGTTTATAAGGCCTGTTTGCAACAGCGTCTCTCGCTTACGGCCATACCACCCTGAGAACGCCCGATCTCGTCTGATCTCGGAAGCTAAGCAGGGTCGGGCCTGGTTAGTACTTGGATGGGAGACCGCCTGGGAATACCAGGTGCCGTAAGCTTTTTGTCCCGGCAGGGGGTGCTGTTTCCACGTGCAACTTTATGAGGAAATCACAAGACAAACTGTTTTTTGCTGCCGGTTCATTTAAACAAACTCACAAACTAACTAACTAACTAAATGAATGAATGAATAAATGAACACCACATGCACGGCTTCATAGGCAAGGTGCACTTCCTCCATGCTGCAGGTTTATAAGGCCTGTTTGCAACAGCGTCTCTCGCTTACGGCCATACCACCCTGAGAACGCCCGATCTCGTCTGATCTCGTAAGCTAAGCAGGGTCGGGCCTGGTTAGTACTTGGATGGGAGACCGCCTGGGAATACCAGGTGCCGTAAGCTTTTTGTCCCGGCAGGGGGTGCTGTTTCCACGTGCAACTTTATGAGGAAATCACAAGACAAACTGTTTTTTGCTGGCGGTTCATATAAACAAACTCACAAACTAACTAACTAACTAACTAAATGAATGAATGAATGAATGAATAAATGAACACCACATGCACGGCTTCATAGGCAAGGTGCACTTCCTCCATGCTGCAGGTTTATAAGGCCTGTTTGCAACAGCGTTTCTCGCTTACGGCCATACCACCCTGAGAACGCCCGATCTCGTCTGATCTCGGAAGCTAAGCATGGTCGGGCCTGGTTAGTACTTGGATGGGAGACCGCCTGGGAATACCAGGTGCCGTAAGCTTTTTGTCCCGGCAGGGGGTGCTGTTTCCACGTGCAACTTTATGAGGAAATCACAAGACAAACTGTTTTTTGCTGCCGGTTCATTTAAACAAACTCACAAACTAACTAACTAACTAAATGAATGAATGAATAAATGAACACCACATGCACGGCTTCATAGGCAAGGTGCACTTCCTCCATGCTGCAGGTTTATAAGGCCTGTTTGCAACAGCGTCTCTCGCTTACGGCCATACCACCCTGAGAACGCCCGATCTCGTCTGATCTCGGAAGCTAAGCAGGGTCGGGCCTGGTTAGTACTTGGATGGGAGACCGCCTGGGAATACCAGGTGCCGTAAGCTTTTTTTCCCGGCAGGGGGTGCTGTTTCCACGTGCAACTTTATGAGGAAATCACAAGACAAACTGTTTTTTGCTGCCGGTTCATTTAAACAAACTCACAAACTAACTAACTAACTAACTAAATGAATGAATGAATAAATGAACACCACATGCACGGCTTCATAGGCAAGGTGCACTTCCTCCATGCTGCAGGTTTATAAGGCCTGTTTGCATCAGCGTCTCTCGCTTACGGCCATACCACCCTGAGAACGCCCGATCTCGTCTGATCTCGGAAGCTAAGCAGGGTCGGGCCTGGTTAGTACTTGGATGGGAGACAGCCTGGGAATACCAGGTGCCGTAAGCTTTTTGTCCCGGCAGGGGGTGCTGTTTCCACGTGCAACTTTATGAGGAAATCACAAGACAAACTGTTTTTTGCTGGCGGTTCATATAAACAAACTCACAAACTAACTAACTAACTAACTAACTAAATGAATGAATGAATGAATGAATAAATGAACACCACATGCACGGCTTCATAGGCAAGGTGCACTTCCTCCATGCTGCAGGTTTATAAGGCCTGTTTGCAACAGCGTCTCTCGCTTACGGCCATACCACCCTGAGAACGCCCGATCTCGTCTGATCTCGGAAGCTAAGCAGGGTCGGGCCTGGTTAGTACTTGGATGGGAGACCGCCTGGGAATACCAGGTGCCGTAAGCTTTTTGTCCCGGCAGGGGGTGCTGTTTCCACGTGCAACTTTATGAGGAAATCACAAGACAAACTGTTTTTTGCTGCCGGTTCATTTAAACAAACTCACAAACTAACTAACTAACTAAATGAATGAATGAATAAATGAACACCACATGCACGGCTTCATAGGCAAGGTGCACTTCCTCCATGCTGCAGGTTTATAAGGCCTGTTTGCAACAGCGTCTCTCGCTTACGGCCATACCACCCTGAGAACGCCCGATCTCGTCTGATCTCGGAAGCTAAGCAGGGTCGGGCCTGGTTAGTACTTGGATGGGAGACCGCCTGGGAATACCAGGTGCCGTAAGCTTTTTGTCCCGGCAGGGGGTGCTGTTTCCACGTGCAACTTTATGAGGAAATCACAAGACAAACTGTTTTTTGCTGCCGGTTCATTTAAACAAACTCACAAACTAACTAACTAACTAAATGAATGAATGAATAAATGAACACCACATGCACGGCTTCATAGGCAAGGTGCACTTCCTCCATGCTGCAGGTTTATAAGGCCTGTTTGCAACAGCGTCTCTCGCTTACGGCCATACCACCCTGAGAACGCCCGATCTCGTCTGATCTCGGAAGCTAAGCAGGGTCGGGCCTGGTTAGTACTTGGATGGGAGACCGCCTGGGAATACCAGGTGCCGTAAGCTTTTTGTCCCGGCAGGGGGTGCTGTTTCCACGTGCAACTTTATGAGGAAATCACAAGACAAACTGTTTTTTGCTGCCGGTTCATTTAAACAAACTCACAAACTAACTAACTAACTAAATGAATGAATGAATAAATGAACACCACATGCACGGCTTCATAGGCAAGGTGCACTTCCTCCATGCTGCAGGTTTATAAGGCCTGTTTGCAACAGCGTCTCTCGCTTACGGCCATACCACCCTGAGAACGCCCGATCTCGTCTGATCTCGGAAGCTAAGCAGGGTCGGGCCTGGTTAGTACTTGGATGGGAGACCGCCTGGGAATACCAGGTGCCGTAAGCTTTTTGTCCCGGCAGGGGTGCTGTTTCCACGTGCAACTTTGTGAGGAAATCACAAGACAAACTGTTTTTTGCTGGCGGTTCATTTAAACAAACTCACAAACTAACTAACTAACTAACTAAATGAATGAATGAATGAATGAATAAATGAACACCACATGCACGGCTTCATAGGCAAGGTGCACTTCCTCCATGCTGCAGGTTTATAAGGCCTGTTTGCAACAGCGTCTCTCGCTTACGGCCATACCACCCTGAGAACGCCCGATCTCGTCTGATCTCGGAAGCTAAGCAGGGTCGGGCCTGGTTAGTACTTGGATGGGAGACCGCCTGGGAATACCAGGTGCCGTAAGCTTTTTGTCCCGGCAGGGGGTGCTGTTTCCACGTGCAACTTTATGAGGAAATCACAAGACAAACTGTTTTTTGCTGCCGGTTCATTTAAACAAACTCACAAACTAACTAACTAACTAACTAAATGAATGAATGAATAAATGAACACCACATGCACGGCTTCATAGGCAAGGTGCACTTCCTCCATGCTGCAGGTTTATAAGGCCTGTTTGCATCAGCGTCTCTCGCTTACGGCCATACCACCCTGAGAACGCCCGATCTCGTCTGATCTCGGAAGCTAAGCAGGGTCGGGCCTGGTTAGTACTTGGATGGGAGACAGCCTGGGAATACCAGGTGCCGTAAGCTTTTTGTCCCGGCAGGGGGTGCTGTTTCCACGTGCAACTTTATGAGGAAATCACAAGACAAACTGTTTTTTGCTGGCGGTTCATATAAACAAACTCACAAACTAACTAACTAACTAACTAAATGAATGAATGAATGAATGAATAAATGAACACCACATGCACGGCTTCATAGGCAAGGTGCACTTCCTCCATGCTGCAGGTTTATAAGGCCTGTTTGCAACAGCGTCTCTCGCTTACGGCCATACCACCCTGAGAACGCCCGATCTCGTCTGATCTCGGAAGCTAAGCAGGGTCGGGCCTGGTTAGTACTTGGATGGGAGACCGCCTGGGAATACCAGGTGCCGTAAGCTTTTTGTCCCGGCAGGGGGTGCTGTTTCCACGTGCAACTTTATGAGGAAATCACAAGACAAACTGTTTTTTGCTGCCGGTTCATTTAAACAAACTCACAAACTAACTAACTAACTAAATGAATGAATGAATAAATGAACACCACATGCACGGCTTCATAGGCAAGGTGCACTTCCTCCATGCTGCAGGTTTATAAGGCCTGTTTGCAACAGCGTCTCTCGCTTACGGCCATACCACCCTGAGAACGCCCGATCTCGTCTGATCTCGGAAGCTAAGCAGGGTCGGGCCTGGTTAGTACTTGGATGGGAGACCGCCTGGGAATACCAGGTGCCGTAAGCTTTTTGTCCCGGCAGGGGGTGCTGTTTCCACGTGCAACTTTATGAGGAAATCACAAGACAAACTGTTTTTTGCTGCCGGTTCATTTAAACAAACTCACAAACTAACTAACTAACTAAATGAATGAATGAATAAATGAACACCACATGCACGGCTTCATAGGCAAGGTGCACTTCCTCCATGCTGCAGGTTTATAAGGCCTGTTTGCAACAGCGTCTCTCGCTTACGGCCATACCACCCTGAGAACGCCCGATCTCGTCTGATCTCGGAAGCTAAGCAGGGTCGGGCCTGGTTAGTACTTGGATGGGAGACCGCCTGGGAATACCAGGTGCCGTAAGCTTTTTGTCCCGGCAGGGGGTGCTGTTTCCACGTGCAACTTTATGAGGAAATCACAAGACAAACTGTTTTTTGCTGCCGGTTCATTTAAACAAACTCACAAACTAACTAACTAACTAAATGAATGAATGAATAAATGAACACCACATGCACGGCTTCATAGGCAAGGTGCACTTCCTCCATGCTGCAGGTTTATAAGGCCTGTTTGCAACAGCGTCTCTCGCTTACGGCCATACCACCCTGAGAACGCCCGATCTCGTCTGATCTCGGAAGCTAAGCAGGGTCGGGCCTGGTTAGTACTTGGATGGGAGACCGCCTGGGAATACCAGGTGCCGTAAGCTTTTTGTCCCGGCAGGGGGTGCTGTTTCCACGTGCAACTTTGTGAGGAAATCACAAGACAAACTGTTTTTTGCTGGCGGTTCATTTAAACAAACTCACAAACTAACTAACTAACTAACTAAATGAATGAATGAATGAATGAATAAATGAACACCACATGCACGGCTTCATAGGCAAGGTGCACTTCCTCCATGCTGCAGGTTTATAAGGCCTGTTTGCAACAGCGTCTCTCGCTTACGGCCATACCACCCTGAGAACGCCCGATCTCGTCTGATCTCGGAAGCAAAGCAGGGTCGGGCCTGGTTAGTACTTGGATGGGAGACCGCCTGGGAATACCAGGTGCCGTAAGCTTTTTGTCCCGGCAGGGGGTGCTGTTTCCACGTGCAACTTTATGAGGAAATCACAAGACAAACTGTTTTTTGCTGCCGGTTCATTTAAACAAACTCACAAACTAACTAACTAACTAACTAAATGAATGAATGAATAAATGAACACCACATGCACGGCTTCATAGGCAAGGTGCACTTCCTCCATGCTGCAGGTTTATAAGGCCTGTTTGCAACAGCGTCTCTCGCTTACGGCCATACCACCCTGAGAACGCCCGATCTCGTCTGATCTCGGAAGCTAAGCAGGGTCGGGCCTGGTTAGTACTTGGATGGGAGACCGCCTGGGAATACCAGGTGCCGTAAGCTTTTTGTCCCGGCAGGGGTGCTGTTTCCACGTGCAACTTTATGAGGAAATCACAAGACAAACTGTTTTTTGCTGGCGGTTCATTTAAACAAACTCACAAACTAACTAACTAACTAACTAAATGAATGAATGAATAAATGAACACCACATGCACGGCTTCATAGGCAAGGTGCACTTCCTCCATGCTGCAGGTTTATAAGGCCTGTTTGCATCAGCGTCTCTCGCTTACGGCCATACCACCCTGAGAACGCCCGATCTCGTCTGATCTCGGAAGCTAAGCAGGGTCGGGCCTGGTTAGTACTTGGATGGGAGACCGCCTGGGAATACCAGGTGCCGTAAGCTTTTTGTCCCGGCAGGGGGTGCTGTTTCCACGTGCAACTTTATGAGGAAATCACAAGACAAACTGTTTTTTGCTGGCGGTTCATATAAACAAACTCACAAACTAACTAACTAACTAACTAAATGAATGAATGAATGAACTAATAAATGAACACCACATGCACGGCTTCATAGGCAAGGTGCACTTCCTCCATGCTGCAGGTTTATAAGGCCTGTTTGCAACAGCGTCTCTCGCTTACGGCCATACCACCCTGAGAACGCCCGATCTCGTCTGATCTCGGAAGCTAAGCAGGGTCGGGCCTGGTTAGTACTTGGATGGGAGACCGCCTGGGAATACCAGGTGCCGTAAGCTTTTTGTCCCGGCAGGGGGTGCTGTTTCCACGTGCAACTTTGTGAGGAAATCACAAGACAAACTGTTTTTTGCTGCCGGTTCATTTAAACAAACTCACAAACTAACTAACTAACTAAATGAATGAATGAATAAATGAACACCACATGCACGGCTTCATAGGCAAGGTGCACTTCCTCCATGCTGCAGGTTTATAAGGCCTGTTTGCAACAGCGTCTCTCGCTTACGGCCATACCACCCTGAGAACGCCCGATCTCGTCTGATCTCGGAAGCTAAGCAGGGTCGGGCCTGGTTAGTACTTGGATGGGAGACCGCCTGGGAATACCAGGTGCCGTAAGCTTTTTGTCCCGGCAGGGGGTGCTGTTTCCACGTGCAACTTTATGAGGAAATCACAAGACAAACTGTTTTTTGCTGCCGGTTCATTTAAACAAACTCACAAACTAACTAACTAACTAAATGAATGAATGAATAAATGAACACCACATGCACGGCTTCATAGGCAAGGTGCACTTCCTCCATGCTGCAGGTTTATAAGGCCTGTTTGCAACAGCGTCTCTCGCTTACGGCCATACCACCCTGAGAACGCCCGATCTCGTCTGATCTCGGAAGCTAAGCAGGGTCGGGCCTGGTTAGTACTTGGATGGGAGACCGCCTGGGAATACCAGGTGCCGTAAGCTTTTTGTCCCGGCAGGGGGTGCTGTTTCCACGTGCAACTTTGTGAGGAAATCACAAGACAAACTGTTTTTTGCTGCCGGTTCATTTAAACAAACTCACAAACTAACTCACAAACTAACTAACTAACTAAATGAATGAATGAATAAATGAACACCACATGCACGGCTTCATAGGCAAGGTGCACTTCCTCCATGCTGCAGGTTTATAAGGCCTGTTTGCAACAGCGTCTCTCGCTTACGGCCATACCACCCTGAGAACGCCCGATCTCGTCTGATCTCGGAAGCTAAGCAGGGTCGGGCCTGGTTAGTACTTGGATGGGAGACCGCCTGGGAATACCAGGTGCCGTAAGCTTTTTGTCCCGGCAGGGGGTGCTGTTTCCACGTGCAACTTTATGAGGAAATCACAAGACAAACTGTTTTTTGCTGGCGGTTCATATAAACAAACTCACAAACTAACTAACTAACTAACTAAATGAATGAATGAATGAATGAATAAATGAACACCACATGCACGGCTTCATAGGCAAGGTGCACTTCCTCCATGCTGCAGGTTTATAAGGCCTGTTTGCAACAGCGTCTCTCGCTTACGGCCATACCACCCTGAGAACGCCCGATCTCGTCTGATCTCGGAAGCTAAGCAGGGTCGGGCCTGGTTAGTACTTGGATGGGAGACCGCCTGGGAATACCAGGTGCCGTAAGCTTTTTGTCCCGGCAGGGGGTGCTGTTTCCACGTGCAACTTTATGAGGAAATCACAAGACAAACTGTTTTTTGCTGCCGGTTCATTTAAACAAACTCACAAACTAACTAACTAACTAAATGAATGAATGAATAAATGAACACCACATGCACGGCTTCATAGGCAAGGTGCACTTCCTCCATGCTGCAGGTTTATAAGGCCTGTTTGCAACAGCGTCTCTCGCTTACGGCCATACCACCCTGAGAACGCCCGATCTCGTCTGATCTCGGAAGCTAAGCAGGGTCGGGCCTGGTTAGTACTTGGATGGGAGACCGCCTGGGAATACCAGGTGCCGTAAGCTTTTTGTCCCGGCAGGGGGTGCTGTTTCCACGTGCAACTTTGTGAGGAAATCACAAGACAAACTGTTTTTTGCTGCCGGTTCATTTAAACAAACTCACAAACTAACTCACAAACTAACTAACTAACTAAATGAATGAATGAATAAATGAACACCACATGCACGGCTTCATAGGCAAGGTGCACTTCCTCCATGCTGCAGGTTTATAAGGCCTGTTTGCAACAGCGTCTCTCGCTTACGGCCATACCACCCTGAGAACGCCCGATCTCGTCTGATCTCGGAAGCTAAGCAGGGTCGGGCCTGGTTAGTACTTGGATGGGAGACCGCCTGGGAATACCAGGTGCCGTAAGCTTTTTGTCCCGGCAGGGGGTGCTGTTTCCACGTGCAACTTTATGAGGAAATCACAAGACAAACTGTTTTTTGCTGGCGGTTCATATAAACAAACTCACAAACTAACTAACTAACTAACTAAATGAATGAATGAATGAATGAATAAATGAACACCACATGCACGGCTTCATAGGCAAGGTGCACTTCCTCCATGCTGCAGGTTTATAAGGCCTGTTTGCAACAGCGTCTCTCGCTTACGGCCATACCACCCTGAGAACGCCCGATCTCGTCTGATCTCGGAAGCTAAGCAGGGTCGGGCCTGGTTAGTACTTGGATGGGAGACCGCCTGGGAATACCAGGTGCCGTAAGCTTTTTGTCCCGGCAGGGGGTGCTGTTTCCACGTGCAACTTTATGAGGAAATCACAAGACAAACTGTTTTTTGCTGCCGGTTCATTTAAACAAACTCACAAACTAACTAACTAACTAACTAAATGAATGAATGAATGAATGAATAAATGAACACCACATGCACGGCTTCATAGGCAAGGTGCACTTCCTCCATGCTGCAGGTTTATAAGGCCTGTTTGCAACAGCGTCTCTCGCTTACGGCCATACCACCCTGAGAACGCCCGATCTCGTCTGATCTCGGAAGCTAAGCAGGGTCGGGCCTGGTTAGTACTTGGATGGGAGACCGCCTGGGAATACCAGGTGCCGTAAGCTTTTTGTCCCGGCAGGGGGTGCTGTTTCCACGTGCAACTTTATGAGGAAATCACAAGACAAACTGTTTTTTGCTGCCGGTTCATTTAAACAAACTCACAAACTAACTAACTAACTAACTAAATGAATGAATGAATAAATGAACACCACATGCACGGCTTCATAGGCAAGGTGCACTTCCTCCATGCTGCAGGTTTATAAGGCCTGTTTGCAACAGCGTCTCTCGCTTACGGCCATACCACCCTGAGAACGCCCGATCTCGTCTGATCTCGGAAGCTAAGCAGGGTCGGGCCTGGTTAGTACTTGGATGGGAGACCGCCTGGGAATACCAGGTGCCGTAAGCTTTTTGTCCCGGCAGGGGTGCTGTTTCCACGTGCAACTTTATGAGGAAATCACAAGACAAACTGTTTTTTGCTGCCGGTTCATTTAAACAAACTCACAAACTAACTAACTAACTAACTAAATGAATGAATGAATAAATGAACACCACATGCACGGCTTCATAGGCAAGGTGCACTTCCTCCATGCTGCAGGTTTATAAGGCCTGTTTGCATCAGCGTCTCTCGCTTACGGCCATACCACCCTGAGAACGCCCGATCTCGTCTGATCTCGGAAGCTAAGCAGGGTCGGGCCTGGTTAGTACTTGGATGGGAGACCGCCTGGGAATACCAGGTGCCGTAAGCTTTTTGTCCCGGCAGGGGGTGCTGTTTCCACGTGCAACTTTATGAGGAAATCACAAGACAAACTGTTTTTTGCTGGCGGTTCATATAAACAAACTCACAAACTAACTAACTAACTAACTAAATGAATGAATGAATGAACTAATAAATGAACACCACATGCACGGCTTCATAGGCAAGGTGCACTTCCTCCATGCTGCAGGTTTATAAGGCCTGTTTGCAACAGCGTCTCTCGCTTACGGCCATACCACCCTGAGAACGCCCGATCTCGTCTGATCTCGGAAGCTAAGCAGGGTCGGGCCTGGTTAGTACTTGGATGGGAGACCGCCTGGGAATACCAGGTGCCGTAAGCTTTTTGTCCCGGCAGGGGGTGCTGTTTCCACGTGCAACTTTATGAGGAAATCACAAGACAAACTGTTTTTTGCTGCCGGTTCATTTAAACAAACTCACAAACTAACTCACAAACGAACAAACTAACTAAATGAATGAATGAATAAATGAACACCACATGCACGGCTTCATAGGCAAGGTGCACTTCCTCCATGCTGCAGGTTTATAAGGCCTGTTTGCAACAGCGTCTCTCGCTTACGGCCATACCACCCTGAGAACGCCCGATCTCGTCTGATCTCGGAAGCTAAGCAGGGTCGGGCCTGGTTAGTACTTGGATGGGAGACCGCCTGGGAATACCAGGTGCCGTAAGCTTTTTGTCCCGGCAGGGGGTGCTGTTTCCACGTGCAACTTTATGAGGAAATCACAAGACAAACTGTTTTTTGCTGCCGGTTCATTTAAACAAACTCACTAACTAACTAACTAACTAAATGAATGAATGAATAAATGAACACCACATGCACGGCTTCATAGGCAAGGTGCACTTCCTCCATGCTGCAGGTTTATAAGGCCTATTTGCAACAGCGTCTCTCGCTTACGGCCATACCACCCTGAGAACGCCCGATCTCGTCTGATCTCGGAAACTAAGCAGGGTCGGGCCTGGTTAGTACTTGGATGGGAGACAGCCTGGGAATACCAAGTGCCGTAAGCTTTTTGTCCCGGCAGGGGGTGCTGTTTCCACGTGCAACTTTATGAGGAAATCACAAGACAAACTGTTTTTTGCTGGCGGTTCATTTAAACAAACTCACAAACTAACTAACTAACTAAATGAATGAATGAATAAATGAACACCACATGCACGGCTTCATAGGCAAGGTGCACTTCCTCCATGCTGCAGGTTTATAAGGCCTGTTTGCAACAGCGTCTCTCGCTTACGGCCATACCACCCTGAGAACGCCCGATCTCGTCTGATCTCGGAAGCTAAGCAGGGTCGGGCCTGGTTAGTACTTGGATGGGAGACCGCCTGGGAATACCAGGTGCCGTAAGCTTTTTGTCCCGGCAGGGGGTGCTGTTTCCACGTGCAACTTTATGAGGAAATCACAAGACAAACTGTTTTTTGCTGCCGGTTCATATAAACAAACTCACAAACTAACTAACTAACTAACTAAATGAATGAATGAATGAATGAATAAATGAACACCACATGCACGGCTTCATAGGCAAGGTGCACTTCCTCCATGCTGCAGGTTTATAAGGCCTGTTTGCAACAGCGTCTCTCGCTTACGGCGATACCACCCTGAGAACGCCCGATCTCGTCTGATCTCAAGCTAAGCAGGGTCGGGCCTGGTTAGTACTTGGATGGGAGACCGCCTGGGAATACCAGGTGCCGTAAGCTTTTTGTCCCGGCAGGGGGTGCTGTTTCCACGTGCAACTTTATGAGGAAATCACAAGACAAACTGTTTTTTGCTGCCGGTTCATTTAAACAAACTCACAAACTAACTAACTAACTAAATGAATGAATGAATAAATGAACACCACATGCACGGCTTCATAGGCAAGGTGCACTTCCTCCATGCTGCAGGTTTATAAGGCCTGTTTGCAACAGCGTCTCTCGCTTACGGCCATACCACCCTGAGAACGCCCGATCTCGTCTGATCTCGGAAGCTAAGCAGGGTCGGGCCTGGTTAGTACTTGGATGGGAGACCGCCTGGGAATACCAGGTGCCGTAAGCTTTTTGTCCCGGCAGGGGGTGCTGTTTCCACGTGCAACTTTATGAGGAAATCACAAGACAAACTGTTTTTTGCTGGCGGTTCATATAAACAAACTCACAAACTAACTAACTAACTAACTAAATGAATGAATGAATGAATGAATAAATGAACACCACATGCACGGCTTCATAGGCAAGGTGCACTTCCTCCATGCTGCAGGTTTATAAGGCCTGTTTGCAACAGCGTCTCTCGCTTACGGCCATACCACCCTGAGAACGCCCGATCTCGTCTGATCTCGGAAGCTAAGCAGGGTCGGGCCTGGTTAGTACTTGGATGGGAGACCGCCTGGGAATACCAGGTGCCGTAAGCTTTTTGTCCCGGCAGGGGGTGCTGTTTCCACGTGCAACTTTATGAGGAAATCACAAGACAAACTGTTTTTTGCTGGCGGTTCATATAAACAAACTCACAAACTAACTAACTAACTAACTAAATGAATGAATGAATGAATGAATAAATGAACACCACATGCACGGCTTCATAGGCAAGGTGCACTTCCTCCATGCTGCAGGTTTATAAGGCCTGTTTGCAACAGCGTCTCTCGCTTACGGCCATACCACCCTGAGAACGCCCGATCTCGTCTGATCTCGGAAGCTAAGCAGGGTCGGGCCTGGTTAGTACTTGGATGGGAGACCGCCTGGGAATACCAGGTGCCGTAAGCTTTTTGTCCCGGCAGGGGGTGCTGTTTCCACGTGCAACTTTATGAGGAAATCACAAGACAAACTGTTTTTTGCTGCCGGTTCATTTAAACAAACTCACAAACTAACTAACTAACTAAATGAATGAATGAATAAATGAACACCACATGCACGGCTTCATAGGCAAGGTGCACTTCCTCCATGCTGCAGGTTTATAAGGCCTGTTTGCAACAGCGTCTCTCGCTTACGGCCATACCACCCTGAGAACGCCCGATCTCGTCTGATCTCGGAAGCTAAGCAGGGTCGGGCCTGGTTAGTACTTGGATGGGAGACCGCCTGGGAATACCAGGTGCCGTAAGCTTTTTGTCCCGGCAGGGGGTGCTGTTTCCACGTGCAACTTTATGAGGAAATCACAAGACAAACTGTTTTTTGCTGGCGGTTCATATAAACAAACTCACAAACTAACTAACTAACTAACTAAATGAATGAATGAATGAATGAATGAATAAATGAACACCACATGCACGGCTTCATAGGCAAGGTGCACTTCCTCCATGCTGCAGGTTTATAAGGCCTGTTTGCAACAGCGTTTCTCGCTTACGGCCATACCACCCTGAGAACGCCCGATCTCGTCTGATCTCGGAAGCTAAGCAGGGTCGGGCCTGGTTAGTACTTGGATGGGAGACCGCCTGGGAATACCAGGTGCCGTAAGCTTTTTGTCCCGGCAAGGGGTGCTGTTTCCACGTGCAACTTTATGAGGAAATCACAAGACAAACTGTTTTTTGCTGCCGGTTCATTTAAACAAACTCACAAACTAACTAACTAACTAACTAAATGAATGAATGAATAAATGAACACCACATGCACGGCTTCATAGGCAAGGTGCACTTCCTCCATGCTGCAGGTTTATAAGGCCTGTTTGCAACAGCGTCTCTCGCTTACGGCCATACCACCCTGAGAACGCCCGATCTCGTCTGATCTCGGAAGCTAAGCAGGGTCGGGCCTGGTTAGTACTTGGATGGGAGACCGCCTGGGAATACCAGGTGCCGTAAGCTTTTTGTCCCGGCAGGGGGTGCTGTTTCCACGTGCAACTTTATGAGGAAATCACAAGACAAACTGTTTTTTGCTGCCGGTTCATTTAAACAAACTCACACACTAACTAACTAACTAAATGAATGAATGAATAAATGAACACCACATGCACGGCTTCATAGGCAAGGTGCACTTCCTCCATGCTGCAGGTTTATAAGGCCTGTTTGCAACAGCGTCTCTCGCTTACGGCCATACCACCCTGAGAACGCCCGATCTCGTCTGATCTCGGAAGCTAAGCAGGGTCGGGCCTGGTTAGTACTTGGATGGGAGACCGCCTGGGAATACCAGGTGCCGTAAGCTTTTTGTCCCGGCAGGGGTGCTGTTTCCACGTGCAACTTTGTGAGGAAATCACAAGACAAACTGTTTTTTGCTGCCGGTTCATTTAAACAAACTCACAAACTAACTAACTAACTAACTAAATGAATGAATGAATGAATGAATAAATGAACACCACATGCACGGCTTCATAGGCAAGGTGCACTTCCTCCATGCTGCAGGTTTATAAGGCCTGTTTGCAACAGCGTCTCTCGCTTACGGCCATACCACCCTGAGAACGCCCGATCTCGTCTGATCTCGGAAGCTAAGCAGGGTCGGGCCTGGTTAGTACTTGGATGGGAGACCGCCTGGGAATACCAGGTGCCGTAAGCTTTTTGTCCCGGCAGGGGGTGCTGTTTCCACGTGCAACTTTATGAGGAAATCACAAGACAAACTGTTTTTTGCTGCCGGTTCATATAAACAAACTCACAAACTAACTAACTAACTAACTAAATGAATGAATGAATGAATGAATAAATGAACACCACATGCACGGCTTCATAGGCAAGGTGCACTTCCTCCATGCTGCAGGTTTATAAGGCCTGTTTGCAACAGCGTTTCTCGCTTACGGCCATACCACCCTGAGAACGCCCGATCTCGTCTGATCTCGGAAGCTAAGCAGGGTCGGGCCTGGTTAGTACTTGGATGGGAGACCGCCTGGGAATACCAGGTGCCGTAAGCTTTTTGTCCCGGCAGGGGGTGCTGTTTCCACGTGCAACTTTATGAGGAAATCACAAGACAAACTGTTTTTTGCTGCCGGTTCATTTAAACAAACTCACAAACTAACTAACTAACTAAATGAATGAATGAATAAATGAACACCACATGCACGGCTTCATAGGCAAGGTGCACTTCCTCCATGCTGCAGGTTTATAAGGCCTGTTTGCAACAGCGTCTCTCGCTTACGGCCATACCACCCTGAGAACGCCCGATCTCGTCTGATCTCGGAAGCTAAGCAGGGTCGGGCCTGGTTAGTACTTGGATGGGAGACCGCCTGGGAATACCAGGTGCCGTAAGCTTTTTGTCCCGGCAGGGGGTGCTGTTTCCACGTGCAACTTTATGAGGAAATCACAAGACAAACTGTTTTTTGCTGGCGGTTCATATAAACAAACTCACAAACTAACTAACTAACTAACTAAATGAATGAATGAATGAATGAATAAATGAACACCACATGCACGGCTTCATAGGCAAGGTGCACTTCCTCCATGCTGCAGGTTTATAAGGCCTGTTTGCAACAGCGTCTCTCGCTTACGGCCATACCACCCTGAGAACGCCCGATCTCGTCTGATCTCGGAAGCTAAGCAGGGTCGGGCCTGGTTAGTACTTGGATGGGAGACCGCCTGGGAATACCAGGTGCCGTAAGCTTTTTGTCCCGGCAGGGGGTGCTGTTTCCACGTGCAACTTTATGAGGAAATCACAAGACAAACTGTTTTTTGCTGGCGGTTCATATAAACAAACTCACAAACTAACTAACTAACTAACTAAATGAATGAATGAATGAATGAATAAATGAACACCACATGCACGGCTTCATAGGCAAGGTGCACTTCCTCCATGCTGCAGGTTTATAAGGCCTGTTTGCAACAGCGTCTCTCGCTTACGGCCATACCACCCTGAGAACGCCCGATCTCGTCTGATCTCGGAAGCTAAGCAGGGTCGGGCCTGGTTAGTACTTGGATGGGAGACCGCCTGGGAATACCAGGTGCCGTAAGCTTTTTGTCCCGGCAGGGGGTGCTGTTTCCACGTGCAACTTTATGAGGAAATCACAAGACAAACTGTTTTTTGCTGCCGGTTCATTTAAACAAACTCACAAACTAACTAACTAACTAACTAAATGAATGAATGAATGAATGAATAAATGAACACCACATGCACGGCTTCATAGGCAAGGTGCACTTCCTCCATGCTGCAGGTTTATAAGGCCTGTTTGCAACAGCGTCTCTCGCTTACGGCCATACCACCCTGAGAACGCCCGATCTCGTCTGATCTCGGAAGCTAAGCAGGGTCGGGCCTGGTTAGTACTTGGATGGGAGACCGCCTGGGAATACCAGGTGCCGTAAGCTTTTTGTCCCGGCAGGGGGTGCTGTTTCCACGTGCAACTTTATGAGGAAATCACAAGACAAACTGTTTTTTGCTGCCGGTTCATTTAAACAAACTCACAAACTAACTAACTAACTAAATGAATGAATGAATAAATGAACACCACATGCACGGCTTCATAGGCAAGGTGCACTTCCTCCATGCTGCAGGTTTATAAGGCCTGTTTGCAACAGCGTCTCTCGCTTACGGCCATACCACCCTGAGAACGCCCGATCTCGTCTGATCTCGGAAGCTAAGCAGGGTCGGGCCTGGTTAGTACTTGGATGGGAGACCGCCTGGGAATACCAGGTGCCGTAAGCTTTTTGTCCCGGCAGGGGTGCTTTTTCCACGTGCAACTTTGTGAGGAAATCACAAGACAAACTGTTTTTTGCTGGCGGTTCATTTAAACAAACTCACAAACTAACTAACTAACTAACTAAATGAATGATTGAATGAATGAATAAATGAACACCACATGCACGGCTTCATAGGCAAGGTGCACTTCCTCCATGCTGCAGGTTTATAAGGCCTGTTTGCAACAGCGTCTCTCGCTTACGGCCATACCACCCTGAGAACGCCCGATCTCGTCTGATCTCGGAAGCTAAGCAGGGTCGGGCCTGGTTAGTACTTGGATGGGAGACCGCCTGGGAATACCAGGTGCCGTAAGCTTTTTGTCCCGGCAGGGGGTGCTGTTTCCACGTGCAACTTTATGAGGAAATCACAAGACAAACTGTTTTTTGCTGGCGGTTCATTTAAACAAACTCACAAACTAACTAACTAACTAACTAAATGAATGAATGAATGAATGAATAAATGAACACCACATGCACGGCTTCATAGGCAAGGTGCACTTCCTCCATGCTGCAGGTTTATAAGGCCTGTTTGCAACAGCGTCTCTCGCTTACGGCCATACCACCCTGAGAACGCCCGATCTCGTCTGATCTCGGAAGCTAAGCAGGGTCGGGCCTGGTTAGTACTTGGATGGGAGACCGCCTGGGAATACCAGGTGCCGTAAGCTTTTTGTCCCGGCAGGGGGTGCTGTTTCCACGTGCAACTTTATGAGGAAATCACAAGACAAACTGTTTTTTGCTGGCGGTTCATTTAAACAAACTCACAAACTAACTAACTAACTAACTAACTAAATGAATGAATGAATAAATGAACACCACATGCACGGCTTCATAGGCAAGGTGCACTTCCTCCATGCTGCAGGTTTATAAGGCCTGTTTGCAACAGCGTCTCTCGCTTACGGCCATACCACCCTGAGAACGCCCGATCTCGTCTGATCTCGGAAGCTAAGCAGGGTCGGGCCTGGTTAGTACTTGGATGGGAGACCGCCTGGGAATACCAGGTGCCGTAAGCTTTTTGTCCCGGCAGGGGGTGCTGTTTCCACGTGCAACTTTATGAGGAAATCACAAGACAAACTGTTTTTTGCTGCCGGTTCATTTAAACAAACTCACAAACTAACTAACTAACTAACTAAATGAATGAATGAATGAATGAATAAATGAACACCACATGCACGGCTTCATAGGCAAGGTGCACTTCCTCCATGCTGCAGGTTTATAAGGCCTGTTTGCAACAGCGTCTCTCGCTTACGGCCATACCACCCTAAGAACGCCCGATCTCGTCTGATCTCGGAAGCTAAGCAGGGTCGGGCCTGGTTAGTACTTGGATGGGAGACCGCCTGGGAATACCAGGTGCCGTAAGCTTTTTGTCCCGGCAGGGGGTGCTGTTTCCACGTGCAACTTTATGAGGAAATCACAAGACAAACTGTTTTTTGCTGCCGGTTCATTTAAACAAACTCACAAACTAACTAACTAACTAACTAACTAAATGAATGAATGAATAAATGAACACCACATGCACGGCTTCATAGGCAAGGTGCACTTCCTCCATGCTGCAGGTTTATAAGGCCTGTTTGCAACAGCGTCTCTCGCTTACGGCCATACCACCCTGAGAACGCCCGATCTCGTCTGATCTCGGAAGCTAAGCAGGGTCGGGCCTGGTTAGTACTTGGATGGGAGACCGCCTGGGAATACCAGGTGCCGTAAGCTTTTTGTCCCGGCAGGGGTGCTGTTTCCACGTGCAACTTTGTGAGGAAATCACAAGACAAACTGTTTTTTGCTGGCGGTTCATTTAAACAAACTCACAAACTAACTAACTAACTAACTAAATGAATGAATGAATGAATGAATAAATGAACACCACATGCACGGCTTCATAGGCAAGGTGCACTTCCTCCATGCTGCAGGTTTATAAGGCCTGTTTGCAACAGCGTCTCTCGCTTACGGCCATACCACCCTGAGAACGCCCGATCTCGTCTGATCTCGGAAGCTAAGCAGGGTCGGGCCTGGTTAGTACTTGGATGGGAGACCGCCTGGGAATACCAGGTGCCGTAAGCTTTTTGTCCCGGCAGGGGTGCTTTTTCCACGTGCAACTTTGTGAGGAAATCACAAGACAAACTGTTTTTTGCTGGCGGTTCATTTAAACAAACTCACAAACTAACTAACTAACTAACTAAATGAATGAATGAATGAATGAATAAATGAACACCACATGCACGGCTTCATAGGCAAGGTGCACTTCCTCCATGCTGCAGGTTTATA
>NW_027466185.1:3847500-3957500 GCF_046127955.1 Nelusetta ayraudi
CAACTTTGTGAGGAAATCACAAGACAAACTGTTTTTTGCTGCCGGTTCATTTAAACAAACTCACAAACTAACTAACTAACTAACTAAATGAATGAATGAATGAATGAATAAATGAACACCACATGCACGGCTTCATAGGCAAGGTGCACTTCCTCCATGCTGCAGGTTTATAAGGCCTGTTTGCAACAGCGTCTCTCGCTTACGGCCATACCACCCTGAGAACGCCCGATCTCGTCTGATCTCGGAAGCTAAGCAGGGTCGGGCCTGGTTAGTACTTGGATGGGAGACCGCCTGGGAATACCAGGTGCCGTAAGCTTTTTGTCCCGGCAGGGGGTGCTGTTTCCACGTGCAACTTTATGAGGAAATCACAAGACAAACTGTTTTTTGCTGCCGGTTCATTTAAACAAACTCACAAACTAACTAACTAACTAACTAACTAAATGAATGAATGAATAAATGAACACCACATGCACGGCTTCATAGGCAAGGTGCACTTCCTCCATGCTGCAGGTTTATAAGGCCTGTTTGCAACAGCGTCTCTCGCTTACGGCCATACCACCCTGAGAACGCCCGATCTCGTCTGATCTCGGAAGCTAAGCAGGGTCGGGCCTGGTTAGTACTTGGATGGGAGACCGCCTGGGAATACCAGGTGCCGTAAGCTTTTTGTCCCGGCAGGGGTGCTGTTTCCACGTGCAACTTTGTGAGGAAATCACAAGACAAACTGTTTTTTGCTGGCGGTTCATTTAAACAAACTCACAAACTAACTAACTAACTAACTAAATGAATGAATGAATGAATGAATAAATGAACACCACATGCACGGCTTCATAGGCAAGGTGCACTTCCTCCATGCTGCAGGTTTATAAGGCCTGTTTGCAACAGCGTCTCTCGCTTACGGCCATACCACCCTGAGAACGCCCGATCTCGTCTGATCTCGGAAGCTAAGCAGGGTCGGGCCTGGTTAGTACTTGGATGGGAGACCGCCTGGGAATACCAGGTGCCGTAAGCTTTTTGTCCCGGCAGGGGGTGCTGTTTCCACGTGCAACTTTATGAGGAAATCACAAGACAAACTGTTTTTTGCTGCCGGTTCATTTAAACAAACTCACAAACTAACTAACTAACTAAATGAATGAATGAATAAATGAACACCACATGCACGGCTTCATAGGCAAGGTGCACTTCCTCCATGCTGCAGGTTTATAAGGCCTGTTTGCAACAGCGTCTCTCGCTTACGGCCATACCACCCTGAGAACGCCCGATCTCGTCTGATCTCGGAAGCTAAGCAGGGTCGGGCCTGGTTAGTACTTGGATGGGAGACCGCCTGGGAATACCAGGTGCCGTAAGCTTTTTGTCCCGGCAGGGGTGCTGTTTCCACGTGCAACTTTGTGAGGAAATCACAAGACAAACTGTTTTTTGCTGGCGGTTCATTTAAACAAACTCACAAACTAACTAACTAACTAACTAAATGAATGAATGAATGAATGAATAAATGAACACCACATGCACGGCTTCATAGGCAAGGTGCACTTCCTCCATGCTGCAGGTTTATAAGGCCTGTTTGCAACAGCGTCTCTCGCTTACGGCCATACCACCCTGAGAACGCCCGATCTCGTCTGATCTCGGAAGCTAAGCAGGGTCGGGCCTGGTTAGTACTTGGATGGGAGACCGCCTGGGAATACCAGGTGCCGTAAGCTTTTTGTCCCGGCAGGGGGTGCTGTTTCCACGTGCAACTTTATGAGGAAATCACAAGACAAACTGTTTTTTGCTGCCGGTTCATTTAAACAAACTCACAAACTAACTAACTAACTAAATGAATGAATGAATAAATGAACACCACATGCACGGCTTCATAGGCAAGGTGCACTTCCTCCATGCTGCAGGTTTATAAGGCCTGTTTGCAACAGCGTCTCTCGCTTACGGCCATACCACCCTGAGAACGCCCGATCTCGTCTGATCTCGGAAGCTAAGCAGGGTCGGGCCTGGTTAGTACTTGGATGGGAGACCGCCTGGGAATACCAGGTGCCGTAAGCTTTTTGTCCCGGCAGGGGGTGCTGTTTCCACGTGCAACTTTATGAGGAAATCACAAGACAAACTGTTTTTTGCTGGCGGTTCATTTAAACAAACTCACAAACTAACTAACTAACTAACTAAATGAATGAATGAATGAATGAATAAATGAACACCACATGCACGGCTTCATAGGCAAGGTGCACTTCCTCCATGCTGCAGGTTTATAAGGCCTGTTTGCAACAGCGTCTCTCGCTTACGGCCATACCACCCTGAGAACGCCCGATCTCGTCTGATCTCGGAAGCTAAGCAGGGTCGGGCCTGGTTAGTACTTGGATGGGAGACCGCCTGGGAATACCAGGTGCCGTAAGCTTTTTGTCCCGGCAGGGGTGCTGTTTCCACGTGCAACTTTGTGAGGAAATCACAAGACAAACTGTTTTTTGCTGCCGGTTCATTTAAACAAACTCACAAACTAACTAACTAACTAACTAAATGAATGAATGAATGAATGAATAAATGAACACCACATGCACGGCTTCATAGGCAAGGTGCACTTCCTCCATGCTGCAGGTTTATAAGGCCTGTTTGCAACAGCGTCTCTCGCTTACGGCCATACCACCCTGAGAACGCCCGATCTCGTCTGATCTCGGAAGCTAAGCAGGGTCGGGCCTGGTTAGTACTTGGATGGGAGACCGCCTGGGAATACCAGGTGCCGTAAGCTTTTTGTCCCGGCAGGGGGTGCTGTTTCCACGTGCAACTTTATGAGGAAATCACAAGACAAACTGTTTTTTGCTGGCGGTTCATATAAACAAACTCACAAACTAACTAACTAACTAACTAACTAAATGAATGAATGAATGAATGAATAAATGAACACCACATGCACGGCTTCATAGGCAAGGTGCACTTCCTCCATGCTGCAGGTTTATAAGGCCTGTTTGCAACAGCGTCTCTCGCTTACGGCCATACCACCCTGAGAACGCCCGATCTCGTCTGATCTCGGAAGCTAAGCAGGGTCGGGCCTGGTTAGTACTTGGATGGGAGACCGCCTGGGAATACCAGGTGCCGTAAGCTTTTTGTCCCGGCAGGGGTGCTGTTTCCACGTGCAACTTTATGAGGAAATCACAAGACAAACTGTTTTTTGCTGCCGGTTCATTTAAACAAACTCACAAACTAACTAACTAACTAACTAACTAAATGAATGAATGAATAAATGAACACCACATGCACGGCTTCATAGGCAAGGTGCACTTCCTCCATGCTGCAGGTTTATAAGGCCTGTTTGCAACAGCGTCTCTCGCTTACGGCCATACCACCCTGAGAACGCCCGATCTCGTCTGATCTCGGAAGCTAAGCAGGGTCGGGCCTGGTTAGTACTTGGATGGGAGACCGCCTGGGAATACCAGGTGCCGTAAGCTTTTTGTCCCGGCAGGGGGTGCTGTTTCCACGTGCAACTTTGTGAGGAAATCACAAGACAAACTGTTTTTTGCTGGCGGTTCATTTAAACAAACTCACAAACTAACTAACTAACTAACTAAATGAATGAATGAATGAATGAATAAATGAACACCACATGCACGGCTTCATAGGCAAGGTGCACTTCCTCCATGCTGCAGGTTTATAAGGCCTGTTTGCAACAGCGTCTCTCGCTTACGGCCATACCACCCTGAGAACGCCCGATCTCGTCTGATCTCGGAAGCTAAGCAGGGTCGGGCCTGGTTAGTACTTGGATGGGAGACCGCCTGGGAATACCAGGTGCCGTAAGCTTTTTGTCCCGGCAGGGGGTGCTGTTTCCACGTGCAACTTTATGAGGAAATCACAAGACAAACTGTTTTTTGCTGGCGGTTCATATAAACAAACTCACAAACTAACTAACTAACTAACTAACTAAATGAATGAATGAATGAATGAATAAATGAACACCACATGCACGGCTTCATAGGCAAGGTGCACTTCCTCCATGCTGCAGGTTTATAAGGCCTGTTTGCAACAGCGTCTCTCGCTTACGGCCATACCACCCTGAGAACGCCCGATCTCGTCTGATCTCGGAAGCTAAGCAGGGTCGGGCCTGGTTAGTACTTGGATGGGAGACCGCCTGGGAATACCAGGTGCCGTAAGCTTTTTGTCCCGGCAGGGGGTGCTGTTTCCACGTGCAACTTTATGAGGAAATCACAAGACAAACTGTTTTTTGCTGGCGGTTCATTTAAACAAACTCACAAACTAACTAACTAACTAACTAAGTGAATGAATGAATGAATGAATAAATGAACACCACATGCACGGCTTCATAGGCAAGGTGCACTTCCTCCATGCTGCAGGTTTATAAGGCCTGTTTGCAACAGCGTCTCTCGCTTACGGCCATACCACCCTGAGAACGCCCGATCTCGTCTGATCTCGGAAGCTAAGCAGGGTCGGGCCTGGTTAGTACTTGGATGGGAGACCGCCTGGGAATACCAGGTGCCGTAAGCTTTTTGTCCCGGCAGGGGTGCTGTTTCCACGTGCAACTTTGTGAGGAAATCACAAGACAAACTGTTTTTTGCTGCCGGTTCATTTAAACAAACTCACAAACTAACTAACTAACTAACTAACTAAATGAATGAATGAATAAATGAACACCACATGCACGGCTTCATAGGCAAGGTGCACTTCCTCCATGCTGCAGGTTTATAAGGCCTGTTTGCAACAGCGTCTCTCGCTTACGGCCATACCACCCTGAGAACGCCCGATCTCGTCTGATCTCGGAAGCTAAGCAGGGTCGGGCCTGGTTAGTACTTGGATGGGAGACCGCCTGGGAATACCAGGTGCCGTAAGCTTTTTGTCCCGGCAGGGGGTGCTGTTTCCACGTGCAACTTTGTGAGGAAATCACAAGACAAACTGTTTTTTGCTGGCGGTTCATTTAAACAAACTCACAAACTAACTAACTAACTAACTAAATGAATGAATGAATGAATGAATGAATGAATAAATGAACACCACATGCACGGCTTCATAGGCAAGGTGCACTTCCTCCATGCTGCAGGTTTATAAGGCCTGTTTGCAACAGCGTCTCTCGCTTACGGCCATACCACCCTGAGAACGCCCGATCTCGTCTGATCTCGGAAGCTAAGCAGGGTCGGGCCTGGTTAGTACTTGGATGGGAGACCGCCTGGGAATACCAGGTGCCGTAAGCTTTTTGTCCCGGCAGGGGTGCTGTTTCCACGTGCAACTTTATGAGGAAATCACAAGACAAACTGTTTTTTGCTGCCGGTTCATTTAAACAAACTCACAAACTAACTAACTAACTAACTAACTAAATGAATGAATGAATAAATGAACACCACATGCACGGCTTCATAGGCAAGGTGCACTTCCTCCATGCTGCAGGTTTATAAGGCCTGTTTGCAACAGCGTCTCTCGCTTACGGCCATACCACCCTGAGAACGCCCGATCTCGTCTGATCTCGGAAGCTAAGCAGGGTCGGGCCTGGTTAGTACTTGGATGGGAGACCGCCTGGGAATACCAGGTGCCGTAAGCTTTTTGTCCCGGCAGGGGGTGCTGTTTCCACGTGCAACTTTATGAGGAAATCACAAGACAAACTGTTTTTTGCTGGCGGTTCATATAAACAAACTCACAAACTAACTAACTAACTAACTAAATGAATGAATGAATGAATGAATAAATGAACACCACATGCACGGCTTCATAGGCAAGGTGCACTTCCTCCATGCTGCAGGTTTATAAGGCCTGTTTGCAACAGCGTTTCTCGCTTACGGCCATACCACCCTGAGAACGCCCGATCTCGTCTGATCTCGGAAGCTAAGCAGGGTCGGGCCTGGTTAGTACTTGGATGGGAGACCGCCTGGGAATACCAGGTGCCGTAAGCTTTTTGTCCCGGCAGGGGGTGCTGTTTCCACGTGCAACTTTATGAGGAAATCACAAGACAAACTGTTTTTTGCTGCTGGTTCATTTAAACAAACTCACAAACTAACTAACTAACTAACTAAATGAATGAATGAATAAATGAACACCACATGCACGGCTTCATAGGCAAGGTGCACTTCCTCCATGCTGCAGGTTTATAAGGCCTGTTTGCAACAGCGTCTCTCGCTTACGGCCATACCACCCTGAGAACGCCCGATCTCGTCTGATCTCGGAAGCTAAGCAGGGTCGGGCCTGGTTAGTACTTGGATGGGAGACCGCCTGGGAATACCAGGTGCCGTAAGCTTTTTGTCCCGGCAGGGGGTGCTGTTTCCACGTGCAACTTTATGAGGAAATCACAAGACAAACTGTTTTTTGCTGCCGGTTCATTTAAACAAACTCACAAACTAACTAACTAACTAAATGAATGAATGAATAAATGAACACCACATGCACGGCTTCATAGGCAAGGTGCACTTCCTCCATGCTGCAGGTTAATAAGGCCTGTTTGCAACAGCATCTCTCGCTTACGGCCATACCACCCTGAGAACGCCCGATCTCGTCTGATCTCGGAAGCTAAGCAGGGTCGGGCCTGGTTAGTACTTGGATGGGAGACCGCCTGGGAATACCAGGTGCCGTAAGCTTTTTGTCCCGGCAGGGGGTGCTGTTTCCACGTGCAACTTTATGAGGAAATCACAAGACAAACTGTTTTTTGCTGCCGGTTCATTTAAACAAACTCACAAACTAACTAACTAACTAAATGAATGAATGAATAAATGAACACCACATGCACGGCTTCATAGGCAAGGTGCACTTCCTCCATGCTGCAGGTTTATAAGGCCTGTTTGCAACAGCGTCTCTCGCTTACGGCCATACCACCCTGAGAACGCCCGATCTCGTCTGATCTCGGAAGCTAAGCAGGGTCGGGCCTGGTTAGTACTTGGATGGGAGACCGCCTGGGAATACCAGGTGCCGTAAGCTTTTTGTCCCGGCAGGGGTGCTGTTTCCACGTGCAACTTTGTGAGGAAATCACAAGACAAACTGTTTTTTGCTGCCGGTTCATTTAAACAAACTCACAAACTAACTAACTAACTAAATGAATGAATGAATAAATGAACACCACATGCACGGCTTCATAGGCAAGGTGCACTTCCTCCATGCTGCAGGTTTATAAGGCCTGTTTGCAACAGCGTCTCTCGCTTACGGCCATACCACCCTGAGAACGCCCGATCTCGTCTGATCTCGGAAGCTAAGCAGGGTCGGGCCTGGTTAGTACTTGGATGGGAGACCGCCTGGGAATACCAGGTGCCGTAAGCTTTTTGTCCCGGCAGGGGGTGCTGTTTCCACGTGCAACTTTATGAGGAAATCACAAGACAAACTGTTTTTTGCTGCCGGTTCATATAAACAAACTCACAAACTAACTAACTAACTAACTAAATGAATGAATGAATGAATGAATAAATGAACACCACATGCACGGCTTCATAGGCAAGGTGCACTTCCTCCATGCTGCAGGTTTATAAGGCCTGTTTGCAACAGCGTTTCTCGCTTACGGCCATACCACCCTGAGAACGCCCGATCTCGTCTGATCTCGGAAGCTAAGCAGGGTCGGGCCTGGTTAGTACTTGGATGGGAGACCGCCTGGGAATACCAGGTGCCGTAAGCTTTTTGTCCCGGCAGGGGGTGCTGTTTCCACGTGCAACTTTATGAGGAAATCACAAGACAAACTGTTTTTTGCTGCCGGTTCATTTAAACAAACTCACAAACTAACTAACTAACTAACTAAATGAATGAATGAATAAATGAACACCACATGCACGGCTTCATAGGCAAGGTGCACTTCCTCCATGCTGCAGGTTTATAAGGCCTGTTTGCAACAGCGTCTCTCGCTTACGGCCATACCACCCTGAGAACGCCCGATCTCGTCTGATCTCGGAAGCTAAGCAGGGTCGGGCCTGGTTAGTACTTGGATGGGAGACCGCCTGGGAATACCAGGTGCCGTAAGCTTTTTGTCCCGGCAGGGGGTGCTGTTTCCACGTGCAACTTTATGAGGAAATCACAAGACAAACTGTTTTTTGCTGCCGGTTCATTTAAACAAACTCACAAACTAACTAACTAACTAAATGAATGAATGAATAAATGAACACCACATGCACGGCTTCATAGGCAAGGTGCACTTCCTCCATGCTGCAGGTTAATAAGGCCTGTTTGCAACAGCATCTCTCGCTTACGGCCATACCACCCTGAGAACGCCCGATCTCGTCTGATCTCGGAAGCTAAGCAGGGTCGGGCCTGGTTAGTACTTGGATGGGAGACCGCCTGGGAATACCAGGTGCCGTAAGCTTTTTGTCCCGGCAGGGGGTGCTGTTTCCACGTGCAACTTTATGAGGAAATCACAAGACAAACTGTTTTTTGCTGCTGGTTCATTTAAACAAACTCACAAACTAACTAACTAACTAACTAAATGAATGAATGAATAAATGAACACCACATGCACGGCTTCATAGGCAAGGTGCACTTCCTCCATGCTGCAGGTTAATAAGGCCTGTTTGCAACAGCATCTCTCGCTTACGGCCATACCACCCTGAGAACGCCCGATCTCGTCTGATCTCGGAAGCTAAGCAGGGTCGGGCCTGGTTAGTACTTGGATGGGAGACCGCCTGGGAATACCAGGTGCCGTAAGCTTTTTGTCCCGGCAGGGGGTGCTGTTTCCACGTGCAACTTTATGAGGAAATCACAAGACAAACTGTTTTTTGCTGCCGGTTCATTTAAACAAACTCACAAACTAACTAACTAACTAAATGAATGAATGAATAAATGAACACCACATGCACGGCTTCATAGGCAAGGTGCACTTCCTCCATGCTGCAGGTTTATAAGGCCTGTTTGCAACAGCGTCTCTCGCTTACGGCCATACCACCCTGAGAACGCCCGATCTCGTCTGATCTCGGAAGCTAAGCAGGGTCGGGCCTGGTTAGTACTTGGATGGGAGACCGCCTGGGAATACCAGGTGCCGTAAGCTTTTTGTCCCGGCAGGGGTGCTGTTTCCACGTGCAACTTTGTGAGGAAATCACAAGACAAACTGTTTTTTGCTGCCGGTTCATTTAAACAAACTCACAAACTAACTAACTAACTAAATGAATGAATGAATAAATGAACACCACATGCACGGCTTCATAGGCAAGGTGCACTTCCTCCATGCTGCAGGTTTATAAGGCCTGTTTGCAACAGCGTCTCTCGCTTACGGCCATACCACCCTGAGAACGCCCGATCTCGTCTGATCTCGGAAGCTAAGCAGGGTCGGGCCTGGTTAGTACTTGGATGGGAGACCGCCTGGGAATACCAGGTGCCGTAAGCTTTTTGTCCCGGCAGGGGGTGCTGTTTCCACGTGCAACTTTATGAGGAAATCACAAGACAAACTGTTTTTTGCTGGCGGTTCATATAAACAAACTCACAAACTAACTAACTAACTAACTAAATGAATGAATGAATGAATGAATAAATGAACACCACATGCACGGCTTCATAGGCAAGGTGCACTTCCTCCATGCTGCAGGTTTATAAGGCCTGTTTGCAACAGCGTTTCTCGCTTACGGCCATACCACCCTGAGAACGCCCGATCTCGTCTGATCTCGGAAGCTAAGCAGGGTCGGGCCTGGTTAGTACTTGGATGGGAGACCGCCTGGGAATACCAGGTGCCGTAAGCTTTTTGTCCCGGCAGGGGGTGCTGTTTCCACGTGCAACTTTATGAGGAAATCACAAGACAAACTGTTTTTTGCTGCCGGTTCATTTAAACAAACTCACAAACTAACTAACTAACTAACTAAATGAATGAATGAATAAATGAACACCACATGCACGGCTTCATAGGCAAGGTGCACTTCCTCCATGCTGCAGGTTTATAAGGCCTGTTTGCAACAGCGTCTCTCGCTTACGGCCATACCACCCTGAGAACGCCCGATCTCGTCTGATCTCGGAAGCTAAGCAGGGTCGGGCCTGGTTAGTACTTGGATGGGAGACCGCCTGGGAATACCAGGTGCCGTAAGCTTTTTGTCCCGGCAGGGGGTGCTGTTTCCACGTGCAACTTTATGAGGAAATCACAAGACAAACTGTTTTTTGCTGCCGGTTCATTTAAACAAACTCACAAACTAACTAACTAACTAAATGAATGAATGAATAAATGAACACCACATGCACGGCTTCATAGGCAAGGTGCACTATCTCCATGCTGCAGGTTAATAAGGCCTGTTTGCAACAGCATCTCTCGCTTACGGCCATACCACCCTGAGAACGCCCGATCTCGTCTGATCTCGGAAGCTAAGCAGGGTCGGGCCTGGTTAGTACTTGGATGGGAGACCGCCTGGGAATACCAGGTGCCGTAAGCTTTTTGTCCCGGCAGGGGGTGCTGTTTCCACGTGCAACTTTATGAGGAAATCACAAGACAAACTGTTTTTTGCTGCCGGTTCATTTAAACAAACTCACAAACTAACTAACTAACTAAATGAATGAATGAATAAATGAACACCACATGCACGGCTTCATAGGCAAGGTGCACTTCCTCCATGCTGCAGGTTTATAAGGCCTGTTTGCAACAGCGTCTCTCGCTTACGGCCATACCACCCTGAGAACGCCCGATCTCGTCTGATCTCGGAAGCTAAGCAGGGTCGGGCCTGGTTAGTACTTGGATGGGAGACCGCCTGGGAATACCAGGTGCCGTAAGCTTTTTGTCCCGGCAGGGGGTGCTGTTTCCACGTGCAACTTTATGAGGAAATCACAAGACAAACTGTTTTTTGCTGGCGGTTCATATAAACAAACTCACAAACTAACTAACTAACTAACTAAATGAATGAATGAATGAATGAATAAATGAACACCACATGCACGGCTTCATAGGCAAGGTGCACTTCCTCCATGCTGCAGGTTTATAAGGCCTGTTTGCAACAGCGTTTCTCGCTTACGGCCATGCCACCCTGAGAACGCCCGATCTCGTCTGATCTCGGAAGCTAAGCAGGGTCGGGCCTGGTTAGTACTTGGATGGGAGACCGCCTGGGAATACCAGGTGCCGTAAGCTTTTTGTCCCGGCAGGGGGTGCTGTTTCCACGTGCAACTTTATGAGGAAATCACAAGACAAACTGTTTTTTGCTGCCGGTTCATTTAAACAAACTCACAAACTAACTAACTAACTAAATGAATGAATGAATGAATGAATAAATGAACACCACATGCACGGCTTCATAGGCAAGGTGCACTTCCTCCATGCTGCAGGTTTATAAGGCCTGTTTGCAACAGCGTCTCTCGCTTACGGCCATACCACCCTGAGAACGCCCGATCTCGTCTGATCTCGGAAGCTAAGCAGGGTCGGGCCTGGTTAGTACTTGGATGGGAGACCGCCTGGGAATACCAGGTGCCGTAAGCTTTTTGTCCCGGCAGGGGTGCTGTTTCCACGTGCAACTTTGTGAGGAAATCACAAGACAAACTGTTTTTTGCTGGCGGTTCATTTAAACAAACTCAAAAACTAACTAACTAACTAACTAAATGAATGAATGAATGAATGAATAAATGAACACCACATGCACGGCTTCATAGGCAAGGTGCACTTCCTCCATGCTGCAGGTTTATAAGGCCTGTTTGCAACAGCGTCTCTCGCTTACGGCCATACCACCCTGAGAACGCCTGATCTCGTCTGATCTCGGAAGCTAAGCAGGGTCGGGCCTGGTTAGTACTTGGATGGGAGACCGCCTGGGAATACCAGGTGCCGTAAGCTTTTTGTCCCGGCAGGGGGTGCTGTTTCCACGTGCAACTTTATGAGGAAATCACAAGACAAACTGTTTTTTGCTGCCGGTTCATTTAAACAAACTCACAAACTAACTAACTAACTAACTAAATGAATGAATGAATAAATGAACACCACATGCACGGCTTCATAGGCAAGGTGCACTTCCTCCATGCTGCAGGTTTATAAGGCCTGTTTGCAACAGCGTCTCTCGCTTACGGCCATACCACCCTGAGAACGCCCGATCTCGTCTGATCTCGGAAGCTAAGCAGGGTCGGGCCCTGTTAGTACTTGGATGGGAGACAGCCTGGGAATACCAGGTGCCGTAAGCTTTTTGTCCCGGCAGGGGTGCTGTTTCCACGTGCAACTTTATGAGGAAATCACAAGACAAACTGTTTTTTGCTGCCGGTTCATTTAAACAAACTCACAAACTAACTAACTAACTAAATGAATGAATGAATGAATGAATAAATGAACACCACATGCACGGCTTCATAGGCAAGGTGCACTTCCTCCATGCTGCAGGTTTATAAGGCCTGTTTGCAACAGCGTCTCTCGCTTACGGCCATACCACCCTGAGAACGCCCGATCTCGTCTGATCTCGGAAGCTAAGCAGGGTCGGGCCTGGTTAGTACTTGGATGGGAGACCGCCTGGGAATACCAGGTGCCGTAAGCTTTTTGTCCCGGCAGGGGTGCTGTTTCCACGTGCAACTTTGTGAGGAAATCACAAGACAAACTGTTTTTTGCTGGCGGTTCATTTAAACAAACTCAAAAACTAACTAACTAACTAACTAAATGAATGAATGAATGAATGAATAAATGAACACCACATGCACGGCTTCATAGGCAAGGTGCACTTCCTCCATGCTGCAGGTTTATAAGGCCTGTTTGCAACAGCGTCTCTCGCTTACGGCCATACCACCCTGAGAACGCCCGATCTCGTCTGATCTCGGAAGCTAAGCAGGGTCGGGCCTGGTTAGTACTTGGATGGGAGACCGCCTGGGAATACCAGGTGCCGTAAGCTTTTTGTCCCGGCAGGGGGTGCTGTTTCCACGTGCAACTTTATGAGGAAATCACAAGACAAACTGTTTTTTGCTGCCGGTTCATTTAAACAAACTCACAAACTAACTAACTAACTAACTAAATGAATGAATGAATAAATGAACACCACATGCACGGCTTCATAGGCAAGGTGCACTTCCTCCATGCTGCAGGTTTATAAGGCCTGTTTGCAACAGCGTCTCTCGCTTACGGCCATACCACCCTGAGAACGCCCGATCTCGTCTGATCTCGGAAGCTAAGCAGGGTCGGGCCTGGTTAGTACTTGGATGGGAGACAGCCTGGGAATACCAGGTGCCGTAAGCTTTTTGTCCCGGCAGGGGTGCTTTTTCCACGTGCAACTTTATGAGGAAATCACAAGACAAACTGTTTTTTGCTGCCGGTTCATTTAAACAAACTCACAAACTAACTAACTAACTAACTAAATGAATGAATGAATAAATGAACACCACATGCACGGCTTCATAGGCAAGGTGCACTTCCTCCATGCTGCAGGTTTATAAGGCCTGTTTGCATCAGCGTCTCTCGCTTACGGCCATACCACCCTGAGAACGCCCCATCTCGTCTGATCTCGGAAGCTAAGCAGGGTCGGGCCTGGTTAGTACTTGGATGGGAGACCGCCTGGGAATACCAGGTGCCGTAAGCTTTTTGTCCCGGCAGGGGGTGCTGTTTCCACGTGCAACTTTATGAGGAAATCACAAGACAAACTGTTTTTTGCTGCCGGTTCATATAAACAAACTCACAAACTAACTAACTAACTAACTAAATGAATGAATGAATGAATGAATAAATGAACACCACATGCACGGCTTCATAGGCAAGGTGCACTTCCTCCATGCTGCAGGTTTATAAGGCCTGTTTGCAACAGCGTTTCTCGCTTACGGCCATACCACCCTGAGAACGCCCGATCTCGTCTGATCTCGGAAGCTAAGCAGGGTCGGGCCTGGTTAGTACTTGGATGGGAGACCGCCTGGGAATACCAGGTGCCGTAAGCTTTTTGTCCCGGCAGGGGGTGCTGTTTCCACGTGCAACTTTATGAGGAAATCACAAGACAAACTGTTTTTTGCTGCCGGTTCATTTAAACAAACTCACAAACTAACTAACTAACTAAATGAATGAATGAATAAATGAACACCACATGCACGGCTTCATAGGCAAGGTGCACTTCCTCCATGCTGCAGGTTTATAAGGCCTGTTTGCAACAGCGTCTCTCGCTTACGGCCATACCACCCTGAGAACGCCCGATCTCGTCTGATCTCGGAAGCTAAGCAGGGTCGGGCCTGGTTAGTACTTGGATGGGAGACCGCCTGGGAATACCAGGTGCCGTAAGCTTTTTGTCCCGGCAGGGGGTGCTGTTTCCACGTGCAACTTTATGAGGAAATCACAAGACAAACTGTTTTTTGCTGGCGGTTCATATAAACAAACTCACAAACTAACTAACTAACTAACTAAATGAATGAATGAATGAATGAATAAATGAACACCACATGCACGGCTTCATAGGCAAGGTGCACTTCCTCCATGCTGCAGGTTTATAAGGCCTGTTTGCAACAGCGTTTCTCGCTTACGGCCATATCACCCTGAGAACGCCCGATCTCGTCTGATCTCGGAAGCTAAGCATGGTCGGGCCTGGTTAGTACTTGGATGGGAGACCGCCTGGGAATACCAGGTGCCGTAAGCTTTTTGTCCCGGCAGGGGGTGCTGTTTCCACGTGCAACTTTATGAGGAAATCACAAGACAAACTGTTTTTTGCTGCCGGTTCATTTAAACAAACTCACAAACTAACTAACTAACTAAATGAATGAATGAATAAATGAACACCACATGCACGGCTTCATAGGCAAGGTGCACTTCCTCCATGCTGCAGGTTTATAAGGCCTGTTTGCAACAGCGTCTCTCGCTTACGGCCATACCACCCTGAGAACGCCCGATCTCGTCTGATCTCGGAAGCTAAGCAGGGTCGGGCCTGGTTAGTACTTGGATGGGAGACCGCCTGGGAATACCAGGTGCCGTAAGCTTTTTGTCCCGGCAGGGGGTGCTGTTTCCACGTGCAACTTTATGAGGAAATCACAAGACAAACTGTTTTTTGCTGCCGGTTCATTTAAACAAACTCACAAACTAACTAACTAACTAAATGAATGAATGAATAAATGAACACCACATGCACGGCTTCATAGGCAAGGTGCACTTCCTCCATGCTGCAGGTTTATAAGGCCTGTTTGCAACAGCATCTCTCGCTTACGGCCATACCACCCTGAGAACGCCCGATCTCGTCTGATCTCGGAAGCTAAGCAGGGTCGGGCCTGGTTAGTACTTGGATGGGAGACCGCCTGGGAATACCAGGTGCCGTAAGCTTTTTGTCCCGGCAGGGGGTGCTGTTTCCACGTGCAACTTTATGAGGAAATCACAAGACAAACTGTTTTTTGCTGCCGGTTCATTTAAACAAACTCACAAACTAACTAACTAACTAACTAAATGAATGAATGAATAAATGAACACCACATGCACGGCTTCATAGGCAAGGTGCACTTCCTCCATGCTGCAGGTTTATAAGGCCTGTTTGCAACAGCGTCTCTCGCTTACGGCCATACCACCCTGAGAACCCCCGATCTCGTCTGATCTCGGAAGCTAAGCAGGGTCGGGCCAGGTTAGTACTTGGATGGGAGACCGCCTGGGAATACCAGGTGCCGTAAGCTTTTTGTCCCGGCAGGGGGTGCTGTTTCCACGTGCAACTTTATGAGGAAATCACAAGACAAACTGTTTTTTGCTGCCGGTTCATTTAAACAAACTCACAAACTAACTAACTAACTAACTAAATGAATGAATGAATAAATGAACACCACATGCACGGCTTCATAGGCAAGGTGCACTTCCTCCATGCTGCAGGTTTATAAGGCCTGTTTGCAACAGCGTCTCTCGCTTACGGCCATACCACCCTGAGAACGCCCGATCTCGTCTGATCTCGGAAGCTAAGCAGGGTCGGGCCTGGTTAGTACTTGGATGGGAGACCGCCTGGGAATACCAGGTGCCGTAAGCTTTTTGTCCCGGCAGGGGTGCTGTTTCCACGTGCAACTTTATGAGGAAATCACAAGACAAACTGTTTTTTGCTGCCGGTTCATTTAAACAAACTCACAAACTAACTAACTAACTAACTAAATGAATGAATGAATAAATGAACACCACATGCACGGCTTCATAGGCAAGGTGCACTTCCTCCATGCTGCAGGTTTATAAGGCCTGTTTGCATCAGCGTCTCTCGCTTACGGCCATACCACCCTGAGAACGCCCGATCTCGTCTGATCTCGGAAGCTAAGCAGGGTCGGGCCTGGTTAGTACTTGGATGGGAGACCGCCTGGGAATACCAGGTGCCGTAAGCTTTTTGTCCCGGCAGGGGGTGCTGTTTCCACGTGCAACTTTATGAGGAAATCACAAGACAAACTGTTTTTTGCTGGCGGTTCATATAAACAAACTCACAAACTAACTAACTAACTAACTAAATGAATGAATGAATGAATGAATAAATGAACACCACATGCACGGCTTCATAGGCAAGGTGCACTTCCTCCATGCTGCAGGTTTATAAGGCCTGTTTGCAACAGCGTTTCTCGCTTACGGCCATACCACCCTGAGAACGCCCGATCTCGTCTGATCTCGGAAGCTAAGCAGGGTCGGGCCTGGTTAGTACTTGGATGGGAGACCGCCTGGGAATACCAGGTGCCGTAAGCTTTTTGTCCCGGCAGGGGGTGCTGTTTCCACGTGCAACTTTATGAGGAAATCACAAGACAAACTGTTTTTTGCTGCCGGTTCATTTAAACAAACTCACAAACTAACTAACTAACTAAATGAATGAATGAATAAATGAACACCACATGCACGGCTTCATAGGCAAGGTGCACTTCCTCCATGCTGCAGGTTTATAAGGCCTGTTTGCAACAGCGTCTCTCGCTTACGGCCATACCACCCTGAGAACGCCCGATCTCGTCTGATCTCGGAAGCTAAGCAGGGTCGGGCCTGGTTAGTACTTGGATGGGAGACCGCCTGGGAATACCAGGTGCCGTAAGCTTTTTGTCCCGGCAGGGGGTGCTGTTTCCACGTGCAACTTTATGAGGAAATCACAAGACAAACTGTTTTTTGCTGCCGGTTCATTTAAACAAACTCACAAACTAACTAACTAACTAAATGAATGAATGAATAAATGAACACCACATGCACGGCTTCATAGGCAAGGTGCACTTCCTCCATGCTGCAGGTTTATAAGGCCTGTTTGCAACAGCGTCTCTCGCTTACGGCCATACCACCCTGAGAACGCCCGGTCTCGTCTGATCTCGGAAGCTAAGCAGGGTCGGGCCTGGTTAGTACTTGGATGGGAGACCGCCTGGGAATACCAGGTGCCGTAAGCTTTTTGTCCCGGCAGGGGGTGCTGTTTCCACGTGCAACTTTATGAGGAAATCACAAGACAAACTGTTTTTTGCTGCCGGTTCATTTAAACAAACTCACAAACTAACTAACTAACTAAATGAATGAATGAATAAATGAACACCACATGCACGGCTTCATAGGCAAGGTGCACTTCCTCCATGCTGCAGGTTTATAAGGCCTGTTTGCAACAGCGTCTCTCGCTTACGGCCATACCACCCTGAGAACGCCCGATCTCGTCTGATCTCGGAAGCTAAGCAGGGTCGGGCCTGGTTAGTACTTGGATGGGAGACCGCCTGGGAATACCAGGTGCCGTAAGCTTTTTGTCCCGGCAGGGGGTGCTGTTTCCACGTGCAACTTTATGAGGAAATCACAAGACAAACTGTTTTTTGCTGGCGGTTCATATAAACAAACTCACAAACTAACTAACTAACTAACTAAATGAATGAATGAATGAATGAATAAATGAACACCACATGCACGGCTTCATAGGCAAGGTGCACTTCCTCCATGCTGCAGGTTTATAAGGCCTGTTTGCAACAGCGTTTCTCGCTTACGGCCATACCACCCTGAGAACGCCCGATCTCGTCTGATCTCGGAAGCTAAGCAGGGTCGGGCCTGGTTAGTACTTGGATGGGAGACCGCCTGGGAATACCAGGTGCCGTAAGCTTTTTGTCCCGGCAGGGGGTGCTGTTTCCACGTGCAACTTTATGAGGAAATCACAAGACAAACTGTTTTTTGCTGCCGGTTCATTTAAACAAACTCACAAACTAACTAACTAACTAAATGAATGAATGAATGAATGAATAAATGAACACCACATGCACGGCTTCATAGGCAAGGTGCACTTCCTCCATGCTGCAGGTTTATAAGGCCTGTTTGCAACAGCGTCTCTCGCTTACGGCCATACCACCCTGAGAACGCCCGATCTCGTCTGATCTCGGAAGCTAAGCAGGGTCGGGCCTGGTTAGTACTTGGATGGGAGACCGCCTGGGAATACCAGGTGCCGTAAGCTTTTTGTCCCGGCAGGGGTGCTGTTTCCACGTGCAACTTTGTGAGGAAATCACAAGACAAACTGTTTTTTGCTGGCGGTTCATTTAAACAAACTCACAAACTAACTAACTAACTAACTAAATGAATGAATGAATGAATGAATAAATGAACACCACATGCACGGCTTCATAGGCAAGGTGCACTTCCTCCATGCTGCAGGTTTATAAGGCCTGTTTGCAACAGCGTCTCTCGCTTACGGCCATACCACCCTGAGAACGCCCGATCTCGTCTGATCTCGGAAGCTAAGCAGGGTCGGGCCAGGTTAGTACTTGGATGGGAGACCGCCTGGGAATACCAGGTGCCGTAAGCTTTTTGTCCCGGCAGGGGGTGCTGTTTCCACGTGCAACTTTATGAGGAAATCACAAGACAAACTGTTTTTTGCTGCCGGTTCATTTAAACAAACTCACAAACTAACTAACTAACTAACTAAATGAATGAATGAATAAATGAACACCACATGCACGGCTTCATAGGCAAGGTGCACTTCCTCCATGCTGCAGGTTTATAAGGCCTGTTTGCAACAGCGTCTCTCGCTTACGGCCATACCACCCTGAGAACGCCCGATCTCGTCTGATCTCGGAAGCTAAGCAGGGTCGGGCCTGGTTAGTACTTGGATGGGAGACCGCCTGGGAATACCAGGTGCCGTAAGCTTTTTGTCCCGGCAGGGGTGCTGTTTCCACGTGCAACTTTATGAGGAAATCACAAGACAAACTGTTTTTTGCTGCCGGTTCATTTAAACAAACTCACAAACTAACTAACTAACTAACTAAATGAATGAATGAATAAATGAACACCACATGCACGGCTTCATAGGCAAGGTGCACTTCCTCCATGCTGCAGGTTCATAAGGCCTGTTTGCATCAGCGTCTCTCGCTTACGGCCATACCACCCTGAGAACGCCCGATCTCGTCTGATCTCGGAAGCTAAGCAGGGTCGGGCCTGGTTAGTACTTGGATGGGAGACCGCCTGGGAATACCAGGTGCCGTAAGCTTTTTGTCCCGGCAGGGGGTGCTGTTTCCACGTGCAACTTTATGAGGAAATCACAAGACAAACTGTTTTTTGCTGGCGGTTCATATAAACAAACTCACAAACTAACTAACTAACTAACTAAATGAATGAATGAATGAATGAATAAATGAACACCACATGCACGGCTTCATAGGCAAGGTGCACTTCCTCCATGCTGCAGGTTTATAAGGCCTGTTTGCAACAGCGTCTCTCGCTTACGGCCATACCACCCTGAGAACGCCCGATCTCGTCTGATCTCGGAAGCTAAGCAGGGTCGGGCCTGGTTAGTACTTGGATGGGAGACCGCCTGGGAATACCAGGTGCCGTAAGCTTTTTGTCCCGGCAGGGGGTGCTGTTTCCACGTGCAACTTTATGAGGAAATCACAAGACAAACTGTTTTTTGCTGCCGGTTCATTTAAACAAACTCACAAACTAACTAACTAACTAAATGAATGAATGAATAAATGAACACCACATGCACGGCTTCATAGGCAAGGTGCACTTCCTCCATGCTGCAGGTTTATAAGGCCTGTTTGCAACAGCGTCTCTCGCTTACGGCCATACCACCCTGAGAACGCCCGATCTCGTCTGATCTCGGAAGCTAAGCAGGGTCGGGCCTGGTTAGTACTTGGATGGGAGACCGCCTGGGAATACCAGGTGCCGTAAGCTTTTTGTCCCGGCAGGGGTGCTGTTTCCACGTGCAACTTTATGAGGAAATCACAAGACAAACTGTTTTTTGCTGCCGGTTCATTTAAACAAACTCACTAACTAACTAACTAAATGAATGAATGAATGAATAAATGAACACCACATGCACGGCTTCATAGGCAAGGTGCACTTCCTCCATGCTGCAGGTTTATAAGGCCTGTTTGCAACAGCGTCTCTCACTTACGGCCATACCACCCTGAGAACGCCCGATCTCGTCTGATCTCGGAAGCTAAGCAGGGTCGGGCCTGGTTAGTACTTGGATGGGAGACCGCCTGGGAATACCAGGTGCCGTAAGCTTTTTGTCCCGGCAGGGGGTGCTGTTTCCACGTGCAACTTTATGAGGAAATCACAAGACAAACTGTTTTTTGCTGGCGGTTCATATAAACAAACTCACAAACTAACTAACTAACTAACTAACTAAATGAATGAATGAATGAATGAATAAATGAACACCACATGCACGGCTTCATAGGCAAGGTGCACTTCCTCCATGCTGCAGGTTTATAAGGCCTGTTTGCAACAGCGTCTCTCGCTTACGGCCATACCACCCTGAGAACGCCCGATCTCGTCTGATCTCGGAAGCTAAGCAGGGTCGGGCCTGGTTAGTACTTGGATGGGAGACCGCCTGGGAATACCAGGTGCCGTAAGCTTTTTGTCCCGGCAGGGGGTGCTGTTTCCACGTGCAACTTTATGAGGAAATCACAAGACAAACTGTTTTTTGCTGCCGGTTCATTTAAACAAACTCACAAACTAACTAACTAACTAAATGAATGAATGAATAAATGAACACCACATGCACGGCTTCATAGGCAAGGTGCACTTCCTCCATGCTGCAGGTTTATAAGGCCTGTTTGCAACAGCGTCTCTCGCTTACGGCCATACCACCCTGAGAACGCCCGATCTCGTCTGATCTCGGAAGCTAAGCAGGGTCGGGCCTGGTTAGTACTTGGATGGGAGACCGCCTGGGAATACCAGGTGCCGTAAGCTTTTTGTCCCGGCAGGGGGTGCTGTTTCCACGTGCAACTTTATGAGGAAATCACAAGACAAACTGTTTTTTGCTGGCGGTTCATATAAACAAACTCACAAACTAACTAACTAACTAACTAAATGAATGAATGAATGAATGAATAAATGAACACCACATGCACGGCTTCATAGGCAAGGTGCACTTCCTCCATGCTGCAGGTTTATAAGGCCTGTTTGCAACAGCGTCTCTCGCTTACGGCCATACCACCCTGAGAACGCCCGATCTCGTCTGATCTCGGAAGCTAAGCAGGGTCGGGCCTGGTTAGTACTTGGATGGGAGACCGCCTGGGAATACCAGGTGCCGTAAGCTTTTTGTCCCGGCAGGGGGTGCTGTTTCCACGTGCAACTTTATGAGGAAATCACAAGACAAACTGTTTTTTGCTGCCGGTTCATTTAAACAAACTCACAAACTAACTAACTAACTAAATGAATGAATGAATAAATGAACACCACATGCACGGCTTCATAGGCAAGGTGCACTTCCTCCATGCTGCAGGTTTATAAGGCCTGTTTGCAACAGCGTCTCTCGCTTACGGACATACCACCCTGAGAACGCCCGATCTCGTCTGATCTCGGAAGCTAAGCAGGGTCGGGCCTGGTTCGTACTTGGATGGGAGACCGCCTGGGAATACCAGGTGCCGTAAGCTTTTTGTCCCGGCAGGGGTGCTGTTTCCACGTGCAACTTTATGAGGAAATCACAAGACAAACTGTTTTTTGCTGCCGGTTCATTTAAACAAACTCACTAACTAACTAACTAAATGAATGAATGAATGAATAAATGAACACCACATGCACGGCTTCATAGGCAAGGTGCACTTCCTCCATGCTGCAGGTTTATAAGGCCTGTTTGCAACAGCGTCTCTCGCTTACGGCCATACCACCCTGAGAACGCCCGATCTCGTCTGATCTCGGAAGCTAAGCAGGGTCGGGCCTGGTTAGTACTTGGATGGGAGACCGCCTGGGAATACCAGGTGCCGTAAGCTTTTTGTCCCGGCAGGGGGTGCTGTTTCCACGTGCAACTTTATGAGGAAATCACAAGACAAACTGTTTTTTGCTGGCGGTTCATATAAACAAACTCACAAACTAACTAACTAACTAACTAAATGAATGAATGAATGAATGAATAAATGAACACCACATGCACGGCTTCATAGGCAAGGTGCACTTCCTCCATGCTGCAGGTTTATAAGGCCTGTTTGCAACAGCGTCTCTCGCTTACGGCCATACCACCCTGAGAACGCCCGATCTCGTCTGATCTCGGAAGCTAAGCAGGGTCGGGCCTGGTTAGTACTTGGATGGGATACCGCCTGGGAATACCAGGTGCCGTAAGCTTTTTGTCCCGGCAGGGGGTGCTGTTTCCACGTGCAACTTTATGAGGAAATCACAAGACAAACTGTTTTTTGCTGCCGGTTCATTTAAACAAACTCACAAACTAACTAACTAACTAACTAAATGAATGAATGAATAAATGAACACCACATGCGCGGCTTCATAGGCAAGGTGCACTTCCTCCATGCTGCAGGTTTATAAGGCCTGTTTGCATCAGCGTCTCTCGCTTACGGCCATACCACCCTGAGAACGCCCGATCTCGTCTGATCTCGGAAGCTAAGCAGGGTCGGGCCTGGTTAGTACTTGGATGGGAGACCGCCTGGGAATACCAGGTGCCGTAAGCTTTTTGTCCCGGCAGGGGTGCTGTTTCCACGTGCAACTTTATGAGGAAATCACAAGACAAACTGTTTTTTGCTGGCGGTTCATATAAACAAACTCACAAACTAACTAACTAACTAACTAAATGAATGAATGAATGAATGAATAAATGAACACCACATGCACGGCTTCATAGGCAAGGTGCACTTCCTCCATGCTGCAGGTTTATAAGGCCTGTTTGCAACAGCGTCTCTCGCTTACGGCCATACCACCCTGAGAAAGCCCGATCTCGTCTGATCTCGGAAGCTAAGCAGGGTCGGGCCTGGTTAGTACTTGGATGGGAGACCGCCTGGGAATACCAGGTGCCGTAAGCTTTTTGTCCCGGCAGGGGGTGCTGTTTCCACGTGCAACTTTATGAGGAAATCACAATACAAACTGTTTTTTGCTGCCGGTTCATTTAAACAAACTCACAAACTAACTAACTAACTAAATGAATGAATGAATAAATGAACACCACATGCACGGCTTCATAGGCAAGGTGCACTTCCTCCATGCTGCAGGTTTATAAGGCCTGTTTGCAACAGCGTCTCTCGCTTACGGCCATACCACCCTGAGAACGCCCGATCTCGTCTGATCTCGGAAGCTAAGCAGGGTCGGGCCTGGTTAGTACTTGGATGGGAGACCGCCTGGGAATACCAGGTGCCGTAAGCTTTTTGTCCCGGCAGGGGTGCTGTTTCCACGTGCAACTTTGTGAGGAAATCACAAGACAAACTGTTTTTTGCTGGCGGTTCATTTAAACAAACTCACAAACTAACTAACTAACTAACTAAATGAATGAATGAATGAATGAATAAATGAACACCACATGCACGGCTTCATAGGCAAGGTGCACTTCCTCCATGCTGCAGGTTTATAAGGCCTGTTTGCAACAGCGTTTCTCGCTTACGGCCATACCACCCTGAGAACGCCCGATCTCGTCTGATCTCGGAAGCTAAGCAGGGTCGGGCCTGGTTAGTACTTGGATGGGAGACCGCCTGGGAATACCAGGTGCCGTAAGCTTTTTGTCCCGGCAGGGGGTGCTGTTTCCACGTGCAACTTTATGAGGAAATCACAAGACAAACTGTTTTTTGCTGCCGGTTCATTTAAACAAACTCACAAACTAACTAACTAACTAAATGAATGAATGAATAAATGAACACCACATGCACGGCTTCATAGGCAAGGTGCACTTCCTCCATGCTGCAGGTTTATAAGGCCTGTTTGCAACAGCGTCTCTCGCTTACGGCCATACCACCCTGAGAACGCCCGATCTCGTCTGATCTCGGAAGCTAAGCAGGGTCGGGCCTGGTTAGTACTTGGATGGGAGACCGCCTGGGAATACCAGGTGCCGTAAGCTTTTTGTCCCGGCAGGGGGTGCTGTTTCCACGTGCAACTTTATGAGGAAATCACAAGACAAACTGTTTTTTGCTGCCGGTTCATTTAAACAAACTCACAAACTAACTAACTAACTAACTAAATGAATGAATGAATAAATGAACACCACATGCACGGCTTCATAGGCAAGGTGCACTTCCTCCATGCTGCAGGTTTATAAGGCCTGTTTGCATCAGCGTCTCTCGCTTACGGCCATACCACCCTGAGAACGCCCGATCTCGTCTGATCTCGGAAGCTAAGCAGGGTCGGGCCTGGTTAGTACTTGGATGGGAGACCGCCTGGGAATACCAGGTGCCGTAAGCTTTTTGTCCCGGCAGGGGGTGCTGTTTCCACGTGCAACTTTATGAGGAAATCACAAGACAAACTGTTTTTTGCTGGCGGTTCATATAAACAAACTCACAAACTAACTAACTAACTAACTAAATGAATGAATGAATGAATGAATAAATGAACACCACATGCACGGCTTCATAGGCAAGGTGCACTTCCTCCATGCTGCAGGTTTATAAGGCCTGTTTGCAACAGCGTCTCTCGCTTACGGCCATACCACCCTGAGAACACCCGATCTCGTCTGATCTCGGAAGCTAAGCAGGGTCGGGCCTGGTTAGTACTTGGATGGGAGACCGCCTGGGAATACCAGGTGCCGTAAGCTTTTTGTCCCGGCAGGGGGTGCTGTTTCCACGTGCAACTTTATGAGGAAATCACAATACAAACTGTTTTTTGCTGCCGGTTCATTTAAACAAACTCACAAACTAACTAACTAACTAAATGAATGAATGAATAAATGAACACCACATGCACGGCTTCATAGGCAAGGTGCACTTCCTCCATGCTGCAGGTTTATAAGGCCTGTTTGCAACAGCGTCTCTCGCTTACGGCCATACCACCCTGAGAACGCCCGATCTCGTCTGATCTCGGAAGCTAAGCAGGGTCGGGCCTGGTTAGTACTTGGATGGGAGACCGCCTGGGAATACCAGGTGCCGTAAGCTTTTTGTCCCGGCAGGGGGTGCTGTTTCCACGTGCAACTTTATGAGGAAATCACAAGACAAACTGTTTTTTGCTGGCGGTTCATATAAACAAACTCACAAACTAACTAACTAACTAACTAAATGAATGAATGAATGAATGAATGAATAAATGAACACCACATGCACGGCTTCATAGGCAAGGTGCACTTCCTCCATGCTGCAGGTTTATAAGGCCTGTTTGCAACAGCGTCTCTCGCTTACGGCCATACCACCCTGAGAACGCCCGATCTCGTCTGATCTCGGAAGCTAAGCAGGGTCGGGCCTGGTTAGTACTTGGATGGGAGACCGCCTGGGAATACCAGGTGCCGTAAGCTTTTTGTCCCGGCAGGGGGTGCTGTTTCCACGTGCAACTTTATGAGGAAATCACAAGACAAACTGTTTTTTGCTGCCGGTTCATTTAAACAAACTCACAAACTAACTAACTAACTAAATGAATGAATGAATAAATGAACACCACATGCACGGCTTCATAGGCAAGGTGCACTTCCTCCATGCTGCAGGTTTATAAGGCCTGTTTGCAACAGCGTCTCTCGCTTACGGCCATACCACCCTGAGAAAGCCCGATCTCGTCTGATCTCGGAAGCTAAGCAGGGTCGGGCCTGGTTAGTACTTGGATGGGAGACCGCCTGGGAATACCAGGTGCCGTAAGCTTTTTGTCCCGGCAGGGGGTGCTGTTTCCACGTGCAACTTTATGAGGAAATCACAAGACAAACTGTTTTTTGCTGGCGGTTCATATAAACAAACTCACAAACTAACTAACTAACTAACTAAATGAATGAATGAATGAATGAATAAATGAACACCACATGCACGGCTTCATAGGCAAGGTGCACTTCCTCCATGCTGCAGGTTTATAAGGCCTTTTTGCAACAGCGTTTTTCGCTTACGGCCATACCACCCTGAGAACGCCCGATCTCGTCTGATCTCGGAAGCTAAGCAGGGTCGGGCCTGGTTAGTACTTGGATGGGAGACCGCCTGGGAATACCAGGTGCCGTAAGCTTTTTGTCCCGGCAGGGGGTGCTGTTTCCACGTGCAACTTTATGAGGAAATCACAAGACAAACTGTTTTTTGCTGCCGGTTCATTTAAACAAACTCACAAACTAACTAACTAACTAAATGAATGAATGAATAAATGAACACCACATGCACGGCTTCATAGGCAAGGTGCACTTCCTCCATGCTGCAGGTTTATAAGGCCTGTTTGCAACAGCGTCTCTCGCTTACGGCCATACCACCCTGAGAACGCCCGATCTCGTCTGATCTCGGAAGCTAAGCAGGGTCGGGCCTGGTTAGTACTTGGATGGGAGACCGCCTGGGAATACCAGGTGCCGTAAGCTTTTTGTCCCGGCAGGGGTGCTGTTTCCACGTGCAACTTTGTGAGGAAATCACAAGACAAACTGTTTTTTGCTGGCGGTTCATTTAAACAAACTCACAAACTAACTAACTAACTAACTAAATGAATGAATGAATGAATGAATAAATGAACACCACATGCACGGCTTCATAGGCAAGGTGCACTTCCTCCATGCTGCAGGTTTATAAGGCCTGTTTGCAACAGCGTCTCTCGCTTACGGCCATACCACCCTGAGAACGCCCGATCTCGTCTGATCTCGGAAGCTAAGCAGGGTCGGGCCTGGTTAGTACTTGGATGGGAGACCGCCTGGGAATACCAGGTGCCGTAAGCTTTTTGTCCCGGCAGGGGGTGCTGTTTCCACGTGCAACTTTATGAGGAAATCACAAGACAAACTGTTTTTTGCTGCCGGTTCATTTAAACAAACTCACAAACTAACTAACTAACTAACTAAATGAATGAATGAATAAATGAACACCACATGCACGGCTTCATGGGCAAGGTGCACTTCCTCCATGCTGCAGGTTTATAAGGCCTGTTTGCAACAGCGTCTCTCGCTTACGGCCATACCACCCTGAGAACGCCCGATCTCGTCTGATCTCGGAAGCTAAGCAGGGTCGGGCCTGGTTAGTACTTGGATGGGAGACCGCCTGAGAATACCAGGTGCCGTAAGCTTTTTGTCCCGGCAGGGGGTGCTGTTTCCACGTGCAACTTTATGAGGAAATCACAAGACAAACTGTTTTTTGCTGCCGGTTCATTTAAACAAACTCACAAACTAACTAACTAACTAACTAAATGAATGAATGAATAAATGAACACCACATGCACGGCTTCATAGGCAAGGTGCACTTCCTCCATGCTGCAGGTTTATAAGGCCTGTTTGCATCAGCGTCTCTCGCTTACGGCCATACCACCCTGAGAACGCCCGATCTCGTCTGATCTCGGAAGCTAAGCAGGGTCGGGCCTGGTTAGTACTTGGATGGGAGACCGCCTGGGAATACCAGGTGCCGTAAGCTTTTTGTCCCGGCAGGGGGTGCTGTTTCCACGTGCAACTTTATGAGGAAATCACAAGACAAACTGTTTTTTGCTGGCGGTTCATATAAACAAACTCACAAACTAACTAACTAACTAACTAAATGAATGAATGAATGAATGAATAAATGAACACCACATGCACGGCTTCATAGGCAAGGTGCACTTCCTCCATGCTGCAGGTTTATAAGGCCTGTTTGCAACAGCGTCTCTCGCTTACGGCCATACCACCCTGAGAACGCCCGATCTCGTCTGATCTCGGAAGCTAAGCAGGGTCGGGCCTGGTTAGTACTTGGATGGGAGACCGCCTGGGAATACCAGGTGCCGTAAGCTTTTTGTCCCGGCAGGGGGTGCTGTTTCCACGTGCAACTTTATGAGGAAATCACAAGACAAACTGTTTTTTGCTGCCGGTTCATTTAAACAAACTCACAAACTAACTAACTAACTAACTAAATGAATGAATGAATAAATGAACACCACATGCACGGCTTCATAGGCAAGGTGCACTTCCTCCATGCTGCAGGTTTATAAGGCCTGTTTGCAACAGCGTCTCTCGCTTACGGCCATACCACCCTGAGAACGCCCGATCTCGTCTGATCTCGGAAGCTAAGCAGGGTCGGGCCTGGTTAGTACTTGGATGGGAGACCGCCTGGGAATACCAGGTGCCGTAAGCTTTTTGTCCCGGCAGGGGGTGCTGTTTCCACGTGCAACTTTATGAGGAAATCACAAGACAAACTGTTTTTTGCTGCCGGTTCATTTAAACAAACTCACAAACTAACTAACTAACTAACTAAATGAATGAATGAATGAATGAATAAATGAACACCACATGCACGGCTTCATAGGCAAGGTGCACTTCCTCCATGCTGCAGGTTTATAAGGCCTGTTTGCAACAGCGTCTCTCGCTTACGGCCATACCACCCTGAGAACGCCCGATCTCGTCTGATCTCGGAAGCTAAGCAGGGTCGGGCCTGGTTAGTACTTGGATGGGAGACCGCCTGGGAATACCAGGTGCCGTAAGCTTTTTGTCCCGGCAGGGGGTGCTGTTTCCACGTGCAACTTTATGAGGAAATCACAAGACAAACTGTTTTTTGCTGCCGGTTCATTTAAACAAACTCACAAACTAACTAACTAACTAAATGAATGAATGAATAAATGAACACCACATGCACGGCTTCATAGGCAAGGTGCACTTCCTCCATGCTGCAGGTTTATAAGGCCTGTTTGCAACAGCGTCTCTCGCTTACGGCCATACCACCCTGAGAACGCCCGATCTCGTCTGATCTCGGAAGCTAAGCAGGGTCGGGCCTGGTTAGTACTTGGATGGGAGACCGCCTGGGAATACCAGGTGCCGTAAGCTTTTTGTCCCGGCAGGGGTGCTGTTTCCACGTGCAACTTTGTGAGGAAATCACAAGACAAACTGTTTTTTGCTGCCGGTTCATTTAAACAAACTCACAAACTAACTAACTAACTAACTAACTAAATGAATGAATGAATAAATGAACACCACATGCACGGCTTCATAGGCAAGGTGCACTTCCTCCATGCTGCAGGTTTATAAGGCCTGTTTGCAACAGCGTCTCTCGCTTACGGCCATACCACCCTGAGAACGCCCGATCTCGTCTGATCTCGGAAGCTAAGCAGGGTCGGGCCTGGTTAGTACTTGGATGGGAGACCGCCTGGGAATACCAGGTGCCGTAAGCTTTTTGTCCCGGCAGGGGTGCTGTTTCCACGTGCAACTTTATGAGGAAATCACAAGACAAACTGTTTTTTGCTGCCGGTTCATATAAACAAACTCACAAACTAACTAACTAACTAACTAAATGAATGAATGAATGAATGAATAAATGAACACCACATGCACGGCTTCATAGGCAAGGTGCACTTCCTCCATGCTGCAGGTTTATAAGGCCTGTTTGCAACAGCGTCTCTCGCTTACGGCCATACCACCCTGAGAACGCCCGATCTCGTCTGATCTCGGAAGCTAAGCAGGGTCGGGCCTGGTTAGTACTTGGATGGGAGACCGCCTGGGAATACCAGGTGCCGTAAGCTTTTTGTCCCGGCAGGGGTGCTGTTTCCACGTGCAACTTTGTGAGGAAATCACAAGACAAACTGTTTTTTGCTGGCGGTTCATTTAAACAAACTCACAAACTAACTAACTAACTAACTAAATGAATGAATGAATGAATGAATAAATGAACACCACATGCACGGCTTCATAGGCAAGGTGCACTTCCTCCATGCTGCAGGTTTATAAGGCCTGTTTGCAACAGCGGCTCTCGCTTACGGCCATACTACCCTGAGAACGCCCGATCTCGTCTGATCTCGGAAGCTAAGCAGGGTCGGGCCTGGTTAGTACTTGGATGGGAGACCGCCTGGGAATACCAGGTGCCGTAAGCTTTTTGTCCCGGCAGGGGGTGCTGTTTCCACGTGCAACTTTATGAGGAAATCACAAGACAAACTGTTTTTTGCTGCCGGTTCATTTAAACAAACTCACAAACTAACTAACTAACTAACTAAATGAATGAATGAATGAATGAATAAATGAACACCACATGCACGGCTTCATAGGCAAGGTGCACTTCCTCCATGCTGCAGGTTTATAAGGCCTGTTTGCAACAGCGTCTCTCGCTTACGGCCATACCACCCTGAGAACGCCCGATCTCGTCTGATCTCGGAAGCTAAGCAGGGTCGGGCCTGGTTAGTACTTGGATGGGAGACCGCCTGGGAATACCAGGTGCCGTAAGCTTTTTGTCCCGGCAGGGGTGCTGTTTCCACGTGCAACTTTGTGAGGAAATCACAAGACAAACTGTTTTTTGCTGGCGGTTCATTTAAACAAACTCACAAACTAACTAACTAACTAACTAAATGAATGAATGAATGAATGAATAAATGAACACCACATGCACGGCTTCATAGGCAAGGTGCACTTCCTCCATGCTGCAGGTTTATAAGGCCTGTTTGCAACAGCGTCTCTCGCTTACGGCCATACCACCCTGAGAACGCCCGATCTCGTCTGATCTCGGAAGCTAAGCAGGGTCGGGCCTGGTTAGTACTTGGATGGGAGACCGCCTGGGAATACCAGGTGCCGTAAGCTTTTTGTCCCGGCAGGGGGTGCTGTTTCCACGTGCAACTTTATGAGGAAATCACAAGACAAACTGTTTTTTGCTGCCGGTTCATTTAAACAAACTCACAAACTAACTAACTAACTAACTAAATGAATGAATGAATGAATGAATAAATGAACACCACATGCACGGCTTCATAGGCAAGGTGCACTTCCTCCATGCTGCAGGTTTATAAGGCCTGTTTGCAACAGCGTCTCTCGCTTACGGCCATACCACCCTGAGAACGCCCGATCTCGTCTGATCTCGGAAGCTAAGCAGGGTCGGGCCTGGTTAGTACTTGGATGGGAGACCGCCTGGGAATACCAGGTGCCGTAAGCTTTTTGTCCCGGCAGGGGGTGCTGTTTCCACGTGCAACTTTATGAGGAAATCACAAGACAAACTGTTTTTTGCTGCCGGTTCATTTAAACAAACTCACAAACTAACTAACTAACTAAATGAATGAATGAATAAATGAACACCACATGCACGGCTTCATAGGCAAGGTGCACTTCCTCCATGCTGCAGGTTTATAAGGCCTGTTTGCAACAGCGTCTCTCGCTTACGGCCATACCACCCTGAGAACGCCCGATCTCGTCTGATCTCGGAAGCTAAGCAGGGTCGGGCCTGGTTAGTACTTGGATGGGAGACCGCCTGGGAATACCAGGTGCCGTAAGCTTTTTGTCCCGGCAGGGGGTGCTGTTTCCACGTGCAACTTTATGAGGAAATCACAAGACAAACTGTTTTTTGCTGCCGGTTCATTTAAACAAACTCACAAACTAACTAACTAACTAACTAACTAAATGAATGAATGAATAAATGAACACCACATGCACGGCTTCATAGGCAAGGTGCACTTCCTCCATGCTGCAGGTTTATAAGGCCTGTTTGCAACAGCGTCTCTCGCTTACGGCCATACCACCCTGAGAACGCCCGATCTCGTCTGATCTCGGAAGCTAAGCAGGGTCGGGCCTGGTTAGTACTTGGATGGGAGACCGCCTGGGAATACCAGGTGCCGTAAGCTTTTTGTCCCGGCAGGGGGTGCTGTTTCCACGTGCAACTTTATGAGGAAATCACAAGACAAACTGTTTTTTGCTGGCGGTTCATATAAACAAACTCACAAACTAACTAACTAACTAACTAAATGAATGAATGAATGAATGAATAAATGAACACCACATGCACGGCTTCATAGGCAAGGTGCACTTCCTCCATGCTGCAGGTTTATAAGGCCTGTTTGCAACAGCGTCTCTCGCTTACGGCCATACCACCCTGAGAACGCCCGATCTCGTCTGATCTCGGAAGCTAAGCAGGGTCGGGCCTGGTTAGTACTTGGATGGGAGACCGCCTGGGAATACCAGGTGCCGTAAGCTTTTTGTCCCGGCAGGGGTGCTGTTTCCACGTGCAACTTTGTGAGGAAATCACAAGACAAACTGTTTTTTGCTGGCGGTTCATTTAAACAAACTCACAAACTAACTAACTAACTAACTAAATGAATGAATGAATGAATGAATAAATGAACACCACATGCACGGCTTCATAGGCAAGGTGCACTTCCTCCATGCTGCAGGTTTATAAGGCCTGTTTGCAACAGCGTCTCTCGCTTACGGCCATACCACCCTGAGAACGCCCGATCTCGTCTGATCTCGGAAGCTAAGCAGGGTCGGGCCTGGTTAGTACTTGGATGGGAGACCGCCTGGGAATACCAGGTGCCGTAAGCTTTTTGTCCCGGCAGGGGGTGCTGTTTCCACGTGCAACTTTATGAGGAAATCACAAGACAAACTGTTTTTTGCTGCCGGTTCATTTAAACAAACTCACAAACTAACTAACTAACTAAATGAATGAATGAATAAATGAACACCACATGCACGGCTTCATAGGCAAGGTGCACTTCCTCCATGCTGCAGGTTTATAAGGCCTGTTTGCAACAGCGTCTCTCGCTTACGGCCATACCACCCTGAGAACGCCCGATCTCGTCTGATCTCGGAAGCTAAGCAGGGTCGGGCCTGGTTAGTACTTGGATGGGAGACCGCCTGGGAATACCAGGTGCCGTAAGCTTTTTGTCCCGGCAGGGGGTGCTGTTTCCACGTGCAACTTTATGAGGAAATCACAAGACAAACTGTTTTTTGCTGCCGGTTCATTTAAACAAACTCACAAACTAACTAACTAACTAACTAAATGAATGAATGAATGAATGAATAAATGAACACCACATGCACGGCTTCATAGGCAAGGTGCACTTCCTCCATGCTGCAGGTTTATAAGGCCTGTTTGCAACAGCGTCTCTCGCTTACGGCCATACCACCCTGAGAACGCCCGATCTCGTCTGATCTCGGAAGCTAAGCAGGGTCGGGCCTGGTTAGTACTTGGATGGGAGACCGCCTGGGAATACCAGGTGCCGTAAGCTTTTTGTCCCGGCAGGGGGTGCTGTTTCCACGTGCAACTTTATGAGGAAATCACAAGACAAACTGTTTTTTGCTGCCGGTTCATTTAAACAAACTCACAAACTAACTAACTAACTAAATGAATGAATGAATAAATGAACACCACATGCACGGCTTCATAGGCAAGGTGCACTTCCTCCATGCTGCAGGTTTATAAGGCCTGTTTGCAACAGCGTCTCTCGCTTACGGCCATACCACCCTGAGAACGCCCGATCTCGTCTGATCTCGGAAGCTAAGCAGGGTCGGGCCTGGTTAGTACTTGGATGGGAGACCGCCTGGGAATACCAGGTGCCGTAAGCTTTTTGTCCCGGCAGGGGTGCTGTTTCCACGTGCAACTTTATGAGGAAATCACAAGACAAACTGTTTTTTGCTGGCGGTTCATTTAAACAAACTCACAAACTAACTAACTAACTAACTAAATGAATGAATGAATGAATGAATAAATGAACACCACATGCACGGCTTCATAGGCAAGGTGCACTTCCTCCATGCTGCAGGTTTATAAGGCCTGTTTGCAACAGCGTCTCTCGCTTACGGCCATACCACCCTGAGAACGCCCGATCTCGTCTGATCTCGGAAGCTAAGCAGGGTCGGGCCTGGTTAGTACTTGGATGGGAGACCGCCTGGGAATACCAGGTGCCGTAAGCTTTTTGTCCCGGCAGGGGGTGCTGTTTCCACGTGCAACTTTATGAGGAAATCACAAGACAAACTGTTTTTTGCTGCCGGTTCATTTAAACAAACTCACAAACTAACTAACTAACTAACTAAATGAATGAATGAATGAATGAATAAATGAACACCACATGCACGGCTTCATAGGCAAGGTGCACTTCCTCCATGCTGCAGGTTTATAAGGCCTGTTTGCAACAGCGTCTCTCGCTTACGGCCATACCACCCTGAGAACGCCCGATCTCGTCTGATCTCGGAAGCTAAGCAGGGTCGGGCCTGGTTAGTACTTGGATGGGAGACAGCCTGGGAATACCAGGTGCCGTAAGCTTTTTGTCCCGGCAGGGGGTGCTGTTTCCACGTGCAACTTTATGAGGAAATCACAAGACAAACTGTTTTTTGCTGCCGGTTCATTTAAACAAACTCACAAACTAACTAACTAACTAAATGAATGAATGAATAAATGAACACCACATGCACGGCTTCATAGGCAAGGTGCACTTCCTCCATGCTGCAGGTTTATAAGGCCTGTTTGCAACAGCGTCTCTCGCTTACGGCCATACCACCCTGAGAACGCCCGATCTCGTCTGATCTCGGAAGCTAAGCAGGGTCGGGCCTGGTTAGTACTTGGATGGGAGACCGCCTGGGAATACCAGGTGCCGTAAGCTTTTTGTCCCGGCAGGGGGTGCTGTTTCCACGTGCAACTTTATGAGGAAATCACAAGACAAACTGTTTTTTGCTGCCGGTTCATTTAAACAAACTCACAAACTAACTAACTAACTAACTAAATGAATGAATGAATGAATGAATAAATGAACACCACATGCACGGCTTCATAGGCAAGGTGCACTTCCTCCATGCTGCAGGTTTATAAGGCCTGTTTGCAACAGCGTCTCTCGCTTACGGCCATACCACCCTGAGAACGCCCGATCTCGTCTGATCTCGGAAGCTAAGCAGGGTCGGGCCTGGTTAGTACTTGGATGGGAGACCGCCTGGGAATACCAGGTGCCGTAAGCTTTTTGTCCCGGCAGGGGGTGCTGTTTCCACGTGCAACTTTATGAGGAAATCACAAGACAAACTGTTTTTTGCTGCCGGTTCATTTAAACAAACTCACAAACTAACTAACTAACTAAATGAATGAATGAATAAATGAACACCACATGCACGGCTTCATAGGCAAGGTGCACTTCCTCCATGCTGCAGGTTTATAAGGCCTGTTTGCAACAGCGTCTCTCGCTTACGGCCATACCACCCTGAGAACGCCCGATCTCGTCTGATCTCGGAAGCTAAGCAGGGTCGGGCCTGGTTAGTACTTGGATGGGAGACCGCCTGGGAATACCAGGTGCCGTAACCTTTTTGTCCCGGCAGGGGTGCTGTTTCCACGTGCAACTTTGTGAGGAAATCACAAGACAAACTGTTTTTTGCTGGCGGTTCATTTAAACAAACTCACAAACTAACTAACTAACTAACTAAATGAATGAATGAATGAATGAATAAATGAACACCACATGCACGGCTTCATAGGCAAGGTGCACTTCCTCCATGCTGCAGGTTTATAAGGCCTGTTTGCAACAGCGTCTCTCGCTTACGGCCATACCACCCTGAGAACGCCCGATCTCGTCTGATCTCGGAAGCTAACCAGGGTCGGGCCTGGTTAGTACTTGGATGGGAGACCGCCTGGGAATACCAGGTGCCGTAAGCTTTTTGTCCCGGCAGGGGGTGCTGTTTCCACGTGCAACTTTATGAGGAAATCACAAGACAAACTGTTTTTTGCTGCCGGTTCATTTAAACAAACTCACAAACTAACTAACTAACTAAATGAATGAATGAATAAATGAACACCACATGCACGGCTTCATAGGCAAGGTGCACTTCCTCCATGCTGCAGGTTTATAAGGCCTGTTTGCAACAGCGTCTCTCGCTTACGGCCATACCACCCTGAGAACGCCCGATCTCGTCTGATCTCGGAAGCTAAGCAGGGTCGGGCCTGGTTAGTACTTGGATGGGAGACCGCCTGGGAATACCAGGTGCCGTAAGCTTTTTGTCCCGGCAGGGGGTGCTGTTTCCACGTGCAACTTTATGAGGAAATCACAAGACAAACTGTTTTTTGCTGCCGGTTCATTTAAACAAACTCACAAACTAACTAACTAACTAACTAAATGAATGAATGAATGAATGAATAAATGAACACCACATGCACGGCTTCATAGGCAAGGTGCACTTCCTCCATGCTGCAGGTTTATAAGGCCTGTTTGCAACAGCGTCTCTCGCTTACGGCCATACCACCCTGAGAACGCCCGATCTCGTCTGATCTCGGAAGCTAAGCAGGGTCGGGCCTGGTTAGTACTTGGATGGGAGACCGCCTGGGAATACCAGGTGCCGTAAGCTTTTTGTCCCGGCAGGGGGTGCTGTTTCCACGTGCAACTTTATGAGGAAATCACAAGACAAACTGTTTTTTGCTGCCGGTTCATTTAAACAAACTCACAAACTAACTAACTAACTAAATGAATGAATGAATAAATGAACACCACATGCACGGCTTCATAGGCAAGGTGCACTTCCTCCATGCTGCAGGTTTATAAGGCCTGTTTGCAACAGCGTCTCTCGCTTACGGCCATACCACCCTGAGAACGCCCGATCTCGTCTGATCTCGGAAGCTAAGCAGGGTCGGGCCTGGTTAGTACTTGGATGGGAGACCGCCTGGGAATACCAGGTGCCGTAAGCTTTTTGTCCCGGCAGGGGTGCTGTTTCCACGTGCAACTTTATGAGGAAATCACAAGACAAACTGTTTTTTGCTGGCGGTTCATTTAAACAAACTCACAAACTAACTAACTAACTAACTAAATGAATGAATGAATGAATGAATAAATGAACACCACATGCACGGCTTCATAGGCAAGGTGCACTTCCTCCATGCTGCAGGTTTATAAGGCCTGTTTGCAACAGCGTCTCTCGCTTACGGCCATACCACCCTGAGAACGCCCGATCTCGTCTGATCTCGGAAGCTAAGCAGGGTCGGGCCTGGTTAGTACTTGGATGGGAGACCGCCTGGGAATACCAGGTGCCGTAAGCTTTTTGTCCCGGCAGGGGGTGCTGTTTCCACGTGCAACTTTATGAGGAAATCACAAGACAAACTGTTTTTTGCTGCCGGTTCATTTAAACAAACTCACAAACTAACTAACTAACTAACTAAATGAATGAATGAATGAATGAATAAATGAACACCACATGCACGGCTTCATAGGCAAGGTGCACTTCCTCCATGCTGCAGGTTTATAAGGCCTGTTTGCAACAGCGTCTCTCGCTTACGGCCATACCACCCTGAGAACGCCCGATCTCGTCTGATCTCGGAAGCTAAGCAGGGTCGGGCCTGGTTAGTACTTGGATGGGAGACAGCCTGGGAATACCAGGTGCCGTAAGCTTTTTGTCCCGGCAGGGGGTGCTGTTTCCACGTGCAACTTTATGAGGAAATCACAAGACAAACTGTTTTTTGCTGCCGGTTCATTTAAACAAACTCACAAACTAACTAACTAACTAAATGAATGAATGAATAAATGAACACCACATGCACGGCTTCATAGGCAAGGTGCACTTCCTCCATGCTGCAGGTTTATAAGGCCTGTTTGCAACAGCGTCTCTCGCTTACGGCCATACCACCCTGAGAACGCCCGATCTCGTCTGATCTCGGAAGCTAAGCAGGGTCGGGCCTGGTTAGTACTTGGATGGGAGACCGCCTGGGAATACCAGGTGCCGTAAGCTTTTTGTCCCGGCAGGGGGTGCTGTTTCCACGTGCAACTTTATGAGGAAATCACAAGACAAACTGTTTTTTGCTGCCGGTTCATTTAAACAAACTCACAAACTAACTAACTAACTAACTAAATGAATGAATGAATGAATGAATAAATGAACACCACATGCACGGCTTCATAGGCAAGGTGCACTTCCTCCATGCTGCAGGTTTATAAGGCCTGTTTGCAACAGCGTCTCTCGCTTACGGCCATACCACCCTGAGAACGCCCGATCTCGTCTGATCTCGGAAGCTAAGCAGGGTCGGGCCTGGTTAGTACTTGGATGGGAGACCGCCTGGGAATACCAGGTGCCGTAAGCTTTTTGTCCCGGCAGGGGGTGCTGTTTCCACGTGCAACTTTATGAGGAAATCACAAGACAAACTGTTTTTTGCTGCCGGTTCATTTAAACAAACTCACAAACTAACTAACTAACTAAATGAATGAATGAATAAATGAACACCACATGCACGGCTTCATAGGCAAGGTGCACTTCCTCCATGCTGCAGGTTTATAAGGCCTGTTTGCAACAGCGTCTCTCGCTTACGGCCATACCACCCTGAGAACGCCCGATCTCGTCTGATCTCGGAAGCTAAGCAGGGTCGGGCCTGGTTAGTACTTGGATGGGAGACCGCCTGGGAATACCAGGTGCCGTAACCTTTTTGTCCCGGCAGGGGTGCTGTTTCCACGTGCAACTTTGTGAGGAAATCACAAGACAAACTGTTTTTTGCTGGCGGTTCATTTAAACAAACTCACAAACTAACTAACTAACTAACTAAATGAATGAATGAATGAATGAATAAATGAACACCACATGCACGGCTTCATAGGCAAGGTGCACTTCCTCCATGCTGCAGGTTTATAAGGCCTGTTTGCAACAGCGTCTCTCGCTTACGGCCATACCACCCTGAGAACGCCCGATCTCGTCTGATCTCGGAAGCTAACCAGGGTCGGGCCTGGTTAGTACTTGGATGGGAGACCGCCTGGGAATACCAGGTGCCGTAAGCTTTTTGTCCCGGCAGGGGGTGCTGTTTCCACGTGCAACTTTATGAGGAAATCACAAGACAAACTGTTTTTTGCTGCCGGTTCATTTAAACAAACTCACAAACTAACTAACTAACTAAATGAATGAATGAATAAATGAACACCACATGCACGGCTTCATAGGCAAGGTGCACTTCCTCCATGCTGCAGGTTTATAAGGCCTGTTTGCAACAGCGTCTCTCGCTTACGGCCATACCACCCTGAGAACGCCCGATCTCGTCTGATCTCGGAAGCTAAGCAGGGTCGGGCCTGGTTAGTACTTGGATGGGAGACCGCCTGGGAATACCAGGTGCCGTAAGCTTTTTGTCCCGGCAGGGGGTGCTGTTTCCACGTGCAACTTTATGAGGAAATCACAAGACAAACTGTTTTTTGCTGCCGGTTCATTTAAACAAACTCACAAACTAACTAACTAACTAAATGAATGAATGAATAAATGAACACCACATGCACGGCTTCATAGGCAAGGTGCACTTCCTCCATGCTGCAGGTTTATAAGGCCTGTTTGCAACAGCGTCTCTCGCTTACGGCCATACCACCCTGAGAACGCCCGGTCTCGTCTGATCTCGGAAGCTAAGCAGGGTCGGGCCTGGTTAGTACTTGGATGGGAGACCGCCTGGGAATACCAGGTGCCGTAAGCTTTTTGTCCCGGCAGGGATGCTGTTTCCACGTGCAACTTTATGAGGAAATCACAAGACAAACTGTTTTTTGCTGCCGGTTCATTTAAACAAACTCACAAACTAACTAACTAACTAACTAACTAAATGAATGAATGAATAAATGAACACCACATGCACGGCTTCATAGGCAAGGTGCACTTCCTCCATGCTGCAGGTTTATAAGGCCTGTTTGCAACAGCGTCTCTCGCTTACGGCCATACCACCCTGAGAACGCCCGATCTCGTCTGATCTCGGAAGCTAAGCAGGGTCGGGCCTGGTTAGTACTTGGATGGGAGACCGCCTGGGAATACCAGGTGCCGTAAGCTTTTTGTCCCGGCAGGGGGTGCTGTTTCCACGTGCAACTTTATGAGGAAATCACAAGACAAACTGTTTTTTGCTGCCGGTTCATTTAAACAAACTCACAAACTAACTAACTAACTAAATGAATGAATGAATAAATGAACACCACATGCACGGCTTCATAGGCAAGGTGCACTTCCTCCATGCTGCAGGTTTATAAGGCCTGTTTGCAACAGCGTCTCTCGCTTACGGCCATACCACCCTGAGAACGCCCGATCTCGTCTGATCTCGGAAGCTAAGCAGGGTCGGGCCTGGTTAGTACTTGGATGGGAGACCGCCTGGGAATACCAGGTGCCGTAACCTTTTTGTCCCGGCAGGGGTGCTGTTTCCACGTGCAACTTTGTGAGGAAATCACAAGACAAACTGTTTTTTGCTGGCGGTTCATTTAAACAAACTCACAAACTAACTAACTAACTAACTAAATGAATGAATGAATGAATGAATAAATGAACACCACATGCACGGCTTCATAGGCAAGGTGCACTTCCTCCATGCTGCAGGTTTATAAGGCCTGTTTGCAACAGCGTCTCTCGCTTACGGCCATACCACCCTGAGAACGCCCGATCTCGTCTGATCTCGGAAGCTAACCAGGGTCGGGCCTGGTTAGTACTTGGATGGGAGACCGCCTGGGAATACCAGGTGCCGTAAGCTTTTTGTCCCGGCAGGGGGTGCTGTTTCCACGTGCAACTTTATGAGGAAATCACAAGACAAACTGTTTTTTGCTGCCGGTTCATTTAAACAAACTCACAAACTAACTAACTAACTAAATGAATGAATGAATAAATGAACACCACATGCACGGCTTCATAGGCAAGGTGCACTTCCTCCATGCTGCAGGTTTATAAGGCCTGTTTGCAACAGCGTCTCTCGCTTACGGCCATACCACCCTGAGAACGCCCGATCTCGTCTGATCTCGGAAGCTAAGCAGGGTCGGGCCTGGTTAGTACTTGGATGGGAGACCGCCTGGGAATACCAGGTGCCGTAAGCTTTTTGTCCCGGCAGGGGGTGCTGTTTCCACGTGCAACTTTATGAGGAAATCACAAGACAAACTGTTTTTTGCTGGCGGTTCATTTAAACAAACTCACAAACTAACTAACTAACTAAATGAATGAATGAATAAATGAACACCACATGCACGGCTTCATAGGCAAGGTGCACTTCCTCCATGCTGCAGGTTTATAAGGCCTGTTTGCAACAGCGTCTCTCGCTTACGGCCATACCACCCTGAGAACGCCCGGTCTCGTCTGATCTCGGAAGCTAAGCAGGGTCGGGCCTGGTTAGTACTTGGATGGGAGACCGCCTGGGAATACCAGGTGCCGTAAGCTTTTTGTCCCGGCAGGGATGCTGTTTCCACGTGCAACTTTATGAGGAAATCACAAGACAAACTGTTTTTTGCTGCCGGTTCATTTAAACAAACTCACAAACTAACTAACTAACTAACTAACTAAATGAATGAATGAATAAATGAACACCACATGCACGGCTTCATAGGCAAGGTGCACTTCCTCCATGCTGCAGGTTTATAAGGCCTGTTTGCAACAGCGTCTCTCGCTTACGGCCATACCACCCTGAGAACGCCCGATCTCGTCTGATCTCGGAAGCTAAGCAGGGTCGGGCCTGGTTAGTACTTGGATGGGAGACCGCCTGGGAATACCAGGTGCCGTAAGCTTTTTGTCCCGGCAGGGGGTGCTGTTTCCACGTGCAACTTTATGAGGAAATCACAAGACAAACTGTTTTTTGCTGCCGGTTCATTTAAACAAACTCACAAACTAACTAACTAACTAAATGAATGAATGAATAAATGAACACCACATGCACGGCTTCATAGGCAAGGTGCACTTCCTCCATGCTGCAGGTTTATAAGGCCTGTTTGCAACAGCGTCTCTCGCTTACGGCCATACCACCCTGAGAACGCCCGATCTCGTCTGATCTCGGAAGCTAAGCAGGGTCGGGCCTGGTTAGTACTTGGATAGGAGACCGCCTGGGAATACCAGGTGCCGTAAGCTTTTTGTCCCGGCAGGGGGTGCTGTTTCCACGTGCAACTTTATGAGGAAATCACAAGACAAACTGTTTTTTGCTGGCGGTTCATATAAACAAACTCACAAACTAACTAACTAACTAACTAAATGAATGAATGAATGAATGAATAAATGAACACCACATGCACGGCTTCATAGGCAAGGTGCACTTCCTCCATGCTGCAGGTTTATAAGGCCTGTTTGCAACAGCGTCTCTCGCTTACGGCCATACCACCCTGAGAACGCCCGATCTCGTCTGATCTCGGAAGCTAAGCAGGGTCGGGCCTGGTTAGTACTTGGATGGGAGACCGCCTGGGAATACCAGGTGCCGTAAGCTTTTTGTCCCGGCAGGGGGTGCTGTTTCCACGTGCAACTTTATGAGGAAATCACAAGACAAACTGTTTTTTGCTGCCGGTTCATTTAAACAAACTCACAAACTAACTAACTAACTAAATGAATGAATGAATAAATGAACACCACATGCACGGCTTCATAGGCAAGGTGCACTTCCTCCATGCTGCAGGTTTATAAGGCCTGTTTGCAACAGCGTCTCTCGCTTACGGCCATACCACCCTGAGAACGCCCGATCTCGTCTGATCTCGGAAGCTAAGCAGGGTCGGGCCTGGTTAGTACTTGGATAGGAGACCGCCTGGGAATACCAGGTGCCGTAAGCTTTTTGTCCCGGCAGGGGGTGCTGTTTCCACGTGCAACTTTATGAGGAAATCACAAGACAAACTGTTTTTTGCTGGCGGTTCATATAAACAAACTCACAAACTAACTAACTAACTAACTAAATGAATGAATGAATGAATGAATAAATGAACACCACATGCACGGCTTCATAGGCAAGGTGCACTTCCTCCATGCTGCAGGTTTATAAGGCCTGTTTGCAACAGCGTCTCTCGCTTACGGCCATACCACCCTGAGAACGCCCGATCTCGTCTGATCTCGGAAGCTAAGCAGGGTCGGGCCTGGTTAGTACTTGGATGGGAGACCGCCTGGGAATACCAGGTGCCGTAAGCTTTTTGTCCCGGCAGGGGTGCTGTTTCCACGTGCAACTTTGTGAGGAAATCACAAGACAAACTGTTTTTTGCTGGCGGTTCATTTAAACAAACTCACAAACTAACTAACTAACTAACTAAATGAATGAATGAATGAATGAATAAATGAACACCACATGCACGGCTTCATAGGCAAGGTGCACTTCCTCCATGCTGCAGGTTTATAAGGCCTGTTTGCAACAGCGTCTCTCGCTTACGGCCATACCACCCTGAGAACGCCCGATCTCGTCTGATCTCGGAAGCTAAGCAGGGTCGGGCCTGGTTAGTACTTGGATGGGAGACAGCCTGGGAATACCAGGTGCCGTAAGCTTTTTGTCCCGGCAGGGGGTGCTGTTTCCACGTGCAACTTTATGAGGAAATCACAAGACAAACTGTTTTTTGCTGGCGGTTCATTTAAACAAACTCACAAACTAACTAACTAACTAAATGAATGAATGAATAAATGAACACCACATGCACGGCTTCATAGGCAAGGTGCACTTCCTCCATGCTGCAGGTTTATAAGGCCTGTTTGCAACAGCGTCTCTCGCTTACGGCCATACCACCCTGAGAAAGCCCGATCTCGTCTGATCTCGGAAGCTAAGCAGGGTCGGGCCTGGTTAGTACTTGGATGGGAGACCGCCTGGGAATACCAGGTGCCGTAAGCTTTTTGTCCCGGCAGGGGGTGCTGTTTCCACGTGCAACTTTATGAGGAAATCACAAGACAAACTGTTTTTTGCTGCCGGTTCATTTAAACAAACTCACAAACTAACTAACTAACTAACTAAATGAATGAATGAATGAATGAATAAATGAACACCACATGCACGGCTTCATAGGCAAGGTGCACTTCCTCCATGCTGCAGGTTTATAAGGCCTGTTTGCAACAGCGTCTCTCGCTTACGGCCATACCACCCTGAGAACGCCCGATCTCGTCTGATCTCGGAAGCTAAGCAGGGTCGGGCCTGGTTAGTACTTGGATGGGAGACCGCCTGGGAATACCAGGTGCCGTAAGCTTTTTGTCCCGGCAGGGGTGCTGTTTCCACGTGCAACTTTGTGAGGAAATCACAAGACAAACTGTTTTTTGCTGCCGGTTCATTTAAACAAACTCACAAACTAACTAACTAACTAAATGAATGAATGAATAAATGAACACCACATGCACGGCTTCATAGGCAAGGTGCACTTCCTCCATGCTGCAGGTTTATAAGGCCTGTTTGCAACAGCGTCTCTCGCTTACGGCCATACCACCCTGAGAACGCCCGATCTCGTCTGATCTCGGAAGCTAAGCAGGGTCGGGCCTGGTTAGTACTTGGATGGGAGACCGCCTGGGAATACCAGGTGCCGTAAGCTTTTTGTCCCGGCAGGGGTGCTGTTTCCACGTGCAACTTTGTGAGGAAATCACAAGACAAACTGTTTTTTGCTGGCGGTTCATTTAAACAAACTCACAAACTAACTAACTAACTAACTAAATGAATGAATGAATGAATGAATAAATGAACACCACATGCACGGCTTCATAGGCAAGGTGCACTTCCTCCATGCTGCAGGTTTATAAGGCCTGTTCGCAACAGCGTCTCTCGCTTACGGCCATACCACCCTGAGAACGCCCGATCTCGTCTGATCTCAGAAGCTAAGCAGGGTCGGGCCTGGTTAGTACTTGGATGGGAGACCGCCTGGGAATACCAGGTGCCGTAAGCTTTTTGTCCCGGCAGGGGGTGCTGTTTCCACGTGCAACTTTATGAGGAAATCACAAGACAAACTGTTTTTTGCTGCCGGTTCATTTAAACAAACTCACAAACTAACTAACTAACTAAATGAATGAATGAATAAATGAACACCACATGCACGGCTTCATAGGCAAGGTGCACTTCCTCCATGCTGCAGGTTTATAAGGCCTGTTTGCAACAGCGTCTCTCGCTTACGGCCATACCACCCTGAGAACGCCCGATCTCGTCTGATCTCGGAAGCTAAGCAGGGTCGGGCCTGGTTAGTACTTGGATGGGAGACCGCCTGGGAATACCAGGTGCCGTAAGCTTTTTGTCCCGGCAGGGGGTGCTGTTTCCACGTGCAACTTTATGAGGAAATCACAAGACAAACTGTTTTTTGCTGCCGGTTCATTTAAACAAACTCACAAACTAACTAACTAACTAAATGAATGAATGAATAAATGAACACCACATGCACGGCTTCATAGGCAAGGTGCACTTCCTCCATGCTGCAGGTTTATAAGGCCTGTTTGCAACAGCGTCTCTCGCTTACGGCCATACCACCCTGAGAACGCCCGATCTCGTCTGATCTCGGAAGCTAAGCAGGGTCGGGCCTGGTTAGTACTTGGATGGGAGACCGCCTGGGAATACCAGGTGCCGTAAGCTTTTTGTCCCGGCAGGGGGTGCTGTTTCCACGTGCAACTTTATGAGGAAATCACAAGACAAACTGTTTTTTGCTGCCGGTTCATTTAAACAAACTCACAAACTAACTAACTAACTAACTAACTAAATGAATGAATGAATAAATGAACACCACATGCACGGCTTCATAGGCAAGGTGCACTTCCTCCATGCTGCAGGTTTATAAGGCCTGTTTGCAACAGCGTCTCTCGCTTACGGCCATACCACCCTGAGAACGCCCGATCTCGTCTGATCTCGGAAGCTAAGCAGGGTCGGGCCTGGTTAGTACTTGGATGGGAGACCGCCTGGGAATACCAGGTGCCATAAGCTTTTTGTCCCGGCAGGGGTGCTGTTTCCACGTGCAACTTTATGAGGAAATCACAAGACAAACTGTTTTTTGCTGCCGGTTCATTTAAACAAACTCACAAACTAACTAACTAACTAAATGAATGAATGAATAAATGAACACCACATGCACGGCTTCATAGGCAAGGTGCACTTCCTCCATGCTGCAGGTTTATAAGGCCTGTTTGCAACAGCGTCTCTCGCTTACGGCCATACCACCCTGAGAACGCCCGATCTCGTCTGATCTCGGAAGCTAAGCAGGGTCGGGCCTGGTTAGTACTTGGATGGGAGACCGCCTGGGAATACCAGGTGCCGTAAGCTTTTTGTCCCGGCAGGGGGTGCTGTTTCCACGTGCAACTTTATGAGGAAATCACAAGACAAACTGTTTTTTGCTGCCGGTTCATTTAAACAAACTCACAAACTAACTAACTAACTAACTAACTAAATGAATGAATGAATAAATGAACACCACATGCACGGCTTCATAGGCAAGGTGCACTTCCTCCATGCTGCAGGTTTATAAGGCCTGTTTGCAACAGCGTCTCTCGCTTACGGCCATACCACCCTGAGAACGCCCGATCTCGTCTGATCTCGGAAGCTAAGCAGGGTCGGGCCTGGTTAGTACTTGGATGGGAGACCGCCTGGGAATACCAGGTGCCGTAAGCTTTTTGTCCCGGCAGGGGGTGCTGTTTCCACGTGCAACTTTATGAGGAAATCACAAGACAAACTGTTTTTTGCTGGCGGTTCATATAAACAAACTCACAAACTAACTAACTAACTAACTAAATGAATGAATGAATGAATGAATAAATGAACACCACATGCACGGCTTCATAGGCAAGGTGCACTTCCTCCATGCTGCAGGTTTATAAGGCCTGTTTGCAACAGCGTCTCTCGCTTACGGCCATACCACCCTGAGAACGCCCGATCTCGTCTGATCTCGGAAGCTAAGCAGGGTCGGGCCTGGTTAGTACTTGGATGGGAGACCGCCTGGGAATACCAGGTGCCGTAAGCTTTTTGTCCCGGCAGGGGGTGCTGTTTCCACGTGCAACTTTATGAGGAAATCACAAGACAAACTGTTTTTTGCTGCCGGTTCATTTAAACAAACTCACAAACTAACTAACTAACTAAATGAATGAATGAATAAATGAACACCACATGCACGGCTTCATAGGCAAGGTGCACTTCCTCCATGCTGCAGGTTTATAAGGCCTGTTTGCAACAGCGTCTCTCGCTTACGGCCATACCACCCTGAGAACGCCCGATCTCGTCTGATCTCGGAAGCTAAGCAGGGTCGGGCCTGGTTAGTACTTGGATGGGAGACCGCCTGGGAATACCAGGTGCCGTAAGCTTTTTGTCCCGGCAGGGGGTGCTGTTTCCACGTGCAACTTTATGAGGAAATCACAAGACAAACTGTTTTTTGCTGCCGGTTCATTTAAACAAACTCACAAACTAACTAACTAACTAACTAACTAAATGAATGAATGAATAAATGAACACCACATGCACGGCTTCATAGGCAAGGTGCACTTCCTCCATGCTGCAGGTTTATAAGGCCTGTTTGCAACAGCGTCTCTCGCTTACGGCCATACCACCCTGAGAACGCCCGATCTCGTCTGATCTCGGAAGCTAAGCAGGGTCGGGCCTGGTTAGTACTTGGATAGGAGACCGCCTGGGAATACCAGGTGCCGTAAGCTTTTTGTCCCGGCAGGGGGTGCTGTTTCCACGTGCAACTTTATGAGGAAATCACAAGACAAACTGTTTTTTGCTGGCGGTTCATATAAACAAACTCACAAACTAACTAACTAACTAACTAAATGAATGAATGAATGAATGAATAAATGAACACCACATGCACGGCTTCATAGGCAAGGTGCACTTCCTCCATGCTGCAGGTTTATAAGGCCTGTTTGCAACAGCGTCTCTCGCTTACGGCCATACCACCCTGAGAACGCCCGATCTCGTCTGATCTCGGAAGCTAAGCAGGGTCGGGCCTGGTTAGTACTTGGATGGGAGACCGCCTGGGAATACCAGGTGCCGTAAGCTTTTTGTCCCGGCAGGGGTGCTGTTTCCACGTGCAACTTTGTGAGGAAATCACAAGACAAACTGTTTTTTGCTGGCGGTTCATTTAAACAAACTCACAAACTAACTAACTAACTAACTAAATGAATGAATGAATGAATGAATAAATGAACACCACATGCACGGCTTCATAGGCAAGGTGCACTTCCTCCATGCTGCAGGTTTATAAGGCCTGTTTGCAACAGCGTCTCTCGCTTACGGCCATACCACCCTGAGAACGCCCGATCTCGTCTGATCTCGGAAGCTAAGCAGGGTCGGGCCTGGTTAGTACTTGGATGGGAGACCGCCTGGGAATACCAGGTGCCGTAAGCTTTTTGTCCCGGCAGGGGGTGCTGTTTCCACGTGCAACTTTATGAGGAAATCACAAGACAAACTGTTTTTTGCTGCCGGTTCATTTAAACAAACTCACAAACTAACTAACTAACTAAATGAATGAATGAATAAATGAACACCACATGCACGGCTTCATAGGCAAGGTGCACTTCCTCCATGCTGCAGGTTTATAAGGCCTGTTTGCAACAGCGTCTCTCGCTTACGGCCATACCACCCTGAGAACGCCCGATCTCGTCTGATCTCGGAAGCTAAGCAGGGTCGGGCCTGGTTAGTACTTGGATGGGAGACCGCCTGGGAATACCAGGTGCCGTAAGCTTTTTGTCCCGGCAGGGGGTGCTGTTTCCACGTGCAACTTTATGAGGAAATCACAAGACAAACTGTTTTTTGCTGCCGGTTCATTTAAACAAACTCACAAACTAACTAACTAACTAAATGAATGAATGAATAAATGAACACCACATGCACGGCTTCATAGGCAAGGTGCACTTCCTCCATGCTGCAGGTTTATAAGGCCTGTTTGCAACAGCGTCTCTCGCTTACGGCCATACCACCCTGAGAACGCCCGATCTCGTCTGATCTCGGAAGCTAAGCAGGGTCGGGCCTGGTTAGTACTTGGATAGGAGACCGCCTGGGAATACCAGGTGCCGTAAGCTTTTTGTCCCGGCAGGGGGTGCTGTTTCCACGTGCAACTTTATGAGGAAATCACAAGACAAACTGTTTTTTGCTGGCGGTTCATATAAACAAACTCACAAACTAACTAACTAACTAACTAAATGAATGAATGAATGAATGAATAAATGAACACCACATGCACGGCTTCATAGGCAAGGTGCACTTCCTCCATGCTGCAGGTTTATAAGGCCTGTTTGCAACAGCGTCTCTCGCTTACGGCCATACCACCCTGAGAACGCCCGATCTCGTCTGATCTCGGAAGCTAAGCAGGGTCGGGCCTGGTTAGTACTTGGATGGGAGACCGCCTGGGAATACCAGGTGCCGTAAGCTTTTTGTCCCGGCAGGGGTGCTGTTTCCACGTGCAACTTTGTGAGGAAATCACAAGACAAACTGTTTTTTGCTGGCGGTTCATTTAAACAAACTCACAAACTAACTAACTAACTAACTAAATGAATGAATGAATGAATGAATAAATGAACACCACATGCACGGCTTCATAGGCAAGGTGCACTTCCTCCATGCTGCAGGTTTATAAGGCCTGTTTGCAACAGCGTCTCTCGCTTACGGCCATACCACCCTGAGAACGCCCGATCTCGTCTGATCTCGGAAGCTAAGCAGGGTCGGGCCTGGTTAGTACTTGGATGGGAGACCGCCTGGGAATACCAGGTGCCGTAAGCTTTTTGTCCCGGCAGGGGGTGCTGTTTCCACGTGCAACTTTATGAGGAAATCACAAGACAAACTGTTTTTTGCTGCCGGTTCATTTAAACAAACTCACAAACTAACTAACTAACTAAATGAATGAATGAATAAATGAACACCACATGCACGGCTTCATAGGCAAGGTGCACTTCCTCCATGCTGCAGGTTTATAAGGCCTGTTTGCAACAGCGTCTCTCGCTTACGGCCATACCACCCTGAGAACGCCCGATCTCGTCTGATCTCGGAAGCTAAGCAGGGTCGGGCCTGGTTAGTACTTGGATGGGAGACCGCCTGGGAATACCAGGTGCCGTAAGCTTTTTGTCCCGGCAGGGGGTGCTGTTTCCACGTGCAACTTTATGAGGAAATCACAAGACAAACTGTTTTTTGCTGCCGGTTCATTTAAACAAACTCACAAACTAACTAACTAACTAACTAACTAAATGAATGAATGAATAAATGAACACCACATGCACGGCTTCATAGGCAAGGTGCACTTCCTCCATGCTGCAGGTTTATAAGGCCTGTTTGCAACAGCGTCTCTCGCTTACGGCCATACCACCCTGAGAACGCCCGATCTCGTCTGATCTCGGAAGCTAAGCAGGGTCGGGCCTGGTTAGTACTTGGATGGGAGACCGCCTGGGAATACCAGGTGCCGTAAGCTTTTTGTCCCGGCAGGGGTGCTGTTTCCACGTGCAACTTTGTGAGGAAATCACAAGACAAACTGTTTTTTGCTGGCGGTTCATTTAAACAAACTCACAAACTAACTAACTAACTAACTAAATGAATGAATGAATGAATGAATAAATGAACACCACATGCACGGCTTCATAGGCAAGGTGCACTTCCTCCATGCTGAAGGTTTATAAGGCCTGTTTGCAACAGCGTCTCTCGCTTACGGCCATACCACCCTGAGAACGCCCGATCTCGTCTGATCTCGGAAGCTAAGCAGGGTCGGGCCTGGTTAGTACTTGGATGGGAGACCGCCTGGGAATACCAGGTGCCGTAAGCTTTTTGTCCCGGCAGGGGGTGCTGTTTCCACGTGCAACTTTATGAGGAAATCACAAGACAAACTGTTTTTTGCTGCCGGTTCATTTAAACAAACTCACAAACTAACTAACTAACTAAATGAATGAATGAATAAATGAACACCACATGCACGGCTTCATAGGCAAGGTGCACTTCCTCCATGCTGCAGGTTTATAAGGCCTGTTTGCAACAGCGTCTCTCGCTTACGGCCATACCACCCTGAGAACGCCCGATCTCGTCTGATCTCGGAAGCTAAGCAGGGTCGGGCCTGGTTAGTACTTGGATGGGAGACCGCCTGGGAATACCAGGTGCCGTAAGCTTTTTGTCCCGGCAGGGGATGCTGTTTCCACGTGCAACTTTATGAGGAAATCACAAGACAAACTGTTTTTTGCTGCCGGTTCATTTAAACAAACTCACAAACTAACTAACTAACTAAATGAATGAATGAATAAATGAACACCACATGCACGGCTTCATAGGCAAGGTGCACTTCCTCCATGCTGCAGGTTTATAAGGCCTGTTTGCAACAGCGTCTCTCGCTTACGGCCATACCACCCTGAGAACGCCCGATCTCGTCTGATCTCGGAAGCTAAGCAGGGTCGGGCCTGGTTAGTACTTGGATGGGAGACCGCCTGGGAATACCAGGTGCCGTAAGCTTTTTGTCCCGGCAGGGGGTGCTGTTTCCACGTGCAACTTTATGAGGAAATCACAAGACAAACTGTTTTTTGCTGCCGGTTCATTTAAACAAACTCACAAACTAACTAACTAACTAAATGAATGAATGAATGAATGAATGAATAAATGAACACCACATGCACGGCTTCATAGGCAAGGTGCACTTCCTCCATGCTGCAGGTTTATAAGGCCTGTTTGCAACAGCATCTCTCGCTTACGGCCATACCACCCTGAGAACGCCCGATCTCGTCTGATCTCGGAAGCTAAGCAGGGTCGGGCCTGGTTAGTACTTGGATGGGAGACCGCCTGGGAATACCAGGTGCCGTAAGCTTTTTGTCCCGGCAGGGGGTGCTGTTTCCACGTGCAACTTTATGAGGAAATCACAAGACAAACTGTTTTTTGCTGCCGGTTCATTTAAACAAACTCACAAACTAACTAACTAACTAACTAAATGAATGAATGAATGAATGAATAAATGAACACCACATGCACGGCTTCATAGGCAAGGTGCACTTCCTCCATGCTGCAGGTTTATAAGGCCTGTTTGCAACAGCGTCTCTCCCATACGGCCATACCACCCTGAGAACGCCCGATCTCGTCTGATCTCGGAAGCTAAGCAGGGTCGGGCCTGGTTAGTACTTGGATGGGAGACCGCCTGGGAATACCAGGTGCCGTAAGCTTTTTGTCCCGGCAGGGGGTGCTGTTTCCACGTGCAACTTTATGAGGAAATCACAAGACAAACTGTTTTTTGCTGCCGGTTCATTTAAACAAACTCACAAACTTACTAACTAAATGAATGAATGAATGAATGAATGAACACCGCATGCACGGCTTCATAGGCAAGGTGCACTTCCTCCATGCTGCAGGTATATGAGGCCTGTTTGCAACAGCGTCTCTCGCTTACGGCCATACCACCCTGAGAACGCCCGATCTCGTCTGATCTCGGAAGCTAAGCAGGGTCGGGCCTGGTTAGTACTTGGATGGGAGACCGCCTGGGAATACCAGGTGCCGTAAGCTTTTTGTCCCGGCAGGGGTGCTGTTTCCACGTGCAACTTTGTGAGGAAATCACAAGACAAACTGTTTTTTGCTGGCGGTTCATTTAAACAAACTCACAAACTAACTAACTAACTAACTAAATGAATGAATGAATGAATGAATAAATGAACACCACATGCACGGCTTCATAGGCAAGGTGCACTTCCTCCATGCTGCAGGTTTATAAGGCCTGTTTGCAACAGCGTCTCTCGCTTACGGCCATACCACCCTGAGAACGCCCGATCTCGTCTGATCTCGGAAGCTAAGCAGGGTCGGGCCTGGTTAGTACTTGGATGGGAGACCGCCTGGGAATACCAGGTGCCGTAAGCTTTTTGTCCCGGCAGGGGTGCTGTTTCCACGTGCAACTTTGTGAGGAAATCACAAGACAAACTGTTTTTTGCTGGCAGTTCATTTAAACAAACTCACAAACTAACTAACTAACTAACTAACTAAATGAATGAATGAATGAATGAATAAATGAACACCACATGCACGGCTTCATAGGCAAGGTGCACTTCCTCCATGCTGCAGGTTTATAAGGCCTGTTTGCAACAGCGTCTCTCGCTTACGGCCATACCACCCTGAGAACGCCCGATCTCGTCTGATCTCGGAAGCTAAGCAGGGTCGGGCCTGGTTAGTACTTGGATGGGAGACCGCCTGGGAATACCAGGTGCCGTAAGCTTTTTGTCCCGGCAGGGGGTGCTGTTTCCACGTGCAACTTTATGAGGAAATCACAAGACAAACTGTTTTTTGCTGCCGGTTCATTTAAACAAACTCACAAACTAACTAACTAACTAAATGAATGAATGAATAAATGAACACCACATGCACGGCTTCATAGGCAAGGTGCACTTCCTCCATGCTGCAGGTTTATAAGGCCTGTTTGCAACAGCGTCTCTCGCTTACGGCCATACCACCCTGAGAACGCCCAATCTCGTCTGATCTCGGAAGCTAAGCAGGGTCGGGCCTGGTTAGTACTTGGATGGGAGACCGCCTGGGAATACCAGGTGCCGTAAGCTTTTTGTCCCGGCAGGGGGTGCTGTTTCCACGTGCAACTTTATGAGGAAATCACAAGACAAACTGTTTTTTGCTGCCGGTTCATTTAAACAAACTCACAAACTAACTAACTAACTAAATGAATGAATGAATAAATGAACACCACATGCACGGCTTCATAGGCAAGGTGCACTTCCTCCATGCTGCAGGTTTATAAGGCCTGTTTGCAACAGCGTCTCTCGCTTACGGCCATACCACCCTGAGAACGCCCGATCTCGTCTGATCTCGGAAGCTAAGCAGGGTCGGGCCTGGTTAGTACTTGGATGGGAGACCGCCTGGGAATACCAGGTGCCGTAAGCTTTTTGTCCCGGCAGGGGGTGCTGTTTCCACGTGCAACTTTATGAGGAAATCACAAGACAAACTGTTTTTTGCTGCCGGTTCATTTAAACAAACTCACAAACTAACTAACTAACTAACTAACTAAATGAATGAATGAATAAATGAACACCACATGCACGGCTTCATAGGCAAGGTGCACTTCCTCCATGCTGCAGGTTTATAAGGCCTGTTTGCAACAGCGTCTCTCGCTTACGGCCATACCACCCTGAGAACGCCCGATCTCGTCTGATCTCGGAAGCTAAGCAGGGTCGGGCCTGGTTAGTACTTGGATGGGAGACCGCCTGGGAATACCAGGTGCCGTAAGCTTTTTGTCCCGGCAGGGGTGCTGTTTCCACGTGCAACTTTGTGAGGAAATCACAAGACAAACTGTTTTTTGCTGGCGGTTCATTTAAACAAACTCACAAACTAACTAACTAACTAACTAAATGAATGAATGAATGAATGAATAAATGAACACCACATGCACGGCTTCATAGGCAAGGTGCACTTCCTCCATGCTGCAGGTTTATAAGGCCTGTTTGCAACAGCGTCTCTCGCTTACGGCCATACCACCCTGAGAACGCCCGATCTCGTCTGATCTCGGAAGCTAAGCAGGGTCGGGCCTGGTTAGTACTTGGATGGGAGACCGCCTGGGAATACCAGGTGCCGTAAGCTTTTTGTCCCGGCAGGGGGTGCTGTTTCCACGTGCAACTTTATGAGGAAATCACAAGACAAACTGTTTTTTGCTGGCGGTTCATATAAACAAACTCACAAACTAACTAACTAACTAACTAAATGAATGAATGAATGAATGAATAAATGAACACCACATGCACGGCTTCATAGGCAAGGTGCACTTCCTCCATGCTGCAGGTTTATAAGGCCTGTTTGCAACAGCGTCTCTCGATTACGGCCATACCACCCTGAGAACGCCCGATCTCGTCTGATCTCGGAAGCTAAGCAGGGTCGGGCCTGGTTAGTACTTGGATGGGAGACCGCCTGGGAATACCAGGTGCCGTAAGCTTTTTGTCCCGGCAGGGGTGCTGTTTCCACGTGCAACTTTGTGAGGAAATCACAAGACAAACTGTTTTTTGCTGCCGGTTCATTTAAACAAACTCACAAACTAACTAACTAACTAACTAAATGAATGAATGAATGAATGAATAAATGAACACCACATGCACGGCTTCATAGGCAAGGTGCACTTCCTCCATGCTGCAGGTTTATAAGGCCTGTTTGCAACAGCGTCTCTCGCTTACGGCCATACCACCCTGAGAACGCCCGATCTCGTCTGATCTCGGAAGCTAAGCAGGGTCGGGCCTGGTTAGTACTTGGATGGGAGACCGCCTGGGAATACCAGGTGCCGTAAGCTTTTTGTCCCGGCAGGGGGTGCTGTTTCCACGTGCAACTTTATGAGGAAATCACAAGACAAACTGTTTTTTGCTGCCGGTTCATTTAAACAAACTCACAAACTAACTAACTAACTAAATGAATGAATGAATAAATGAACACCACATGCACGGCTTCATAGGCAAGGTGCACTTCCTCCATGCTGCAGGTTTATAAGGCCTGTTTGCAACAGCGTCTCTCGCTTACGGCCATACCACCCTGAGAACGCCCGATCTCGTCTGATCTCGGAAGCTAAGCAGGGTCGGGCCTGGTTAGTACTTGGATGGGAGACCGCCTGGGAATACCAGGTGCCGTAAGCTTTTTGTCCCGGCAGGGGGTGCTGTTTCCACGTGCAACTTTATGAGGAAATCACAAGACAAACTGTTTTTTGCTGGCGGTTCATATAAACAAACTCACAAACTAACTAACTAACTAACTAAATGAATGAATGAATGAATGAATAAATGAACACCACATGCACGGCTTCATAGGCAAGGTGCACTTCCTCCATGCTGCAGGTTTATAAGGCCTGTTTGCAACAGCGTCTCTCGCTTACGGCCATACCACCCTGAGAACGCCCGATCTCGTCTGATCTCGGAAGCTAAGCAGGGTCGGGCCTGGTTAGTACTTGGATGGGAGACCGCCTGGGAATACCAGGTGCCGTAAGCTTTTTGTCCCGGCAGGGGTGCTGTTTCCACGTGCAACTTTGTGAGGAAATCACAAGACAAACTGTTTTTTGCTGGCGGTTCATTTAAACAAACTCACAAACTAACTAACTAACTAACTAAATGAATGAATGAATGAATGAATAAATGAACACCACATGCACGGCTTCATAGGCAAGGTGCACTTCCTCCATGCTGCAGGTTTATAAGGCCTGTTTGCAACAGCGTCTCTCGCTTACGGCCATACCACCCTGAGAACGCCCGATCTCGTCTGATCTCGGAAGCTAAGCAGGGTCGGGCCTGGTTAGTACTTGGATGGGAGACCGCCTGGGAATACCAGGTGCCGTAAGCTTTTTGTCCCGGCAGGGGTGCTGTTTCCACGTGCAACTTTATGAGGAAATCACAAGACAAACTGTTTTTTGCTGCCGGTTCATTTAAACAAACTCACAAACTAACTAACTAACTAACTAACTAAATGAATGAATGAATAAATGAACACCACATGCACGGCTTCATAGGCAAGGTGCACTTCCTCCATGCTGCAGGTTTATAAGGCCTGTTTGCAACAGCGTCTCTCGCTTACGGCCATACCACCCTGAGAACGCCCGATCTCATCTGATCTCGGAAGCTAAGCAGGGTCGGGCCTGGTTAGTACTTGGATGGGAGACCGCCTGGGAATACCAGGTGCCGTAAGCTTTTTGTCCCGGCAGGGGTGCTGTTTCCACGTGCAACTTTGTGAGGAAATCACAAGACAAACTGTTTTTTGCTGGCGGTTCATTTAAACAAACTCACAAACTAACTAACTAACTAACTAAATGAATGAATGAATGAATGAATAAATGAACACCACATGCACGGCTTCATAGGCAAGGTGCACTTCCTCCATGCTGCAGGTTTATAAGGCCTGTTTGCAACAGCGTCTCTCGCTTACGGCCATACCACCCTGAGAACGCCCGATCTCGTCTGATCTCGGAAGCTAAGCAGGGTCGGGCCTGGTTAGTACTTGGATGGGAGACCGCCTGGGAATACCAGGTGCCGTAAGCTTTTTGTCCCGGCAGGGGGTGCTGTTTCCACGTGCAACTTTATGAGGAAATCACAAGACAAACTGTTTTTTGCTGGCGGTTCATTTAAACAAACTCACAAACTAACTAACTAACTAACTAAATGAATGAATGAATGAATGAATAAATGAACACCACATGCACGGCTTCATAGGCAAGGTGCACTTCCTCCATGCTGCAGGTTTATAAGGCCTGTTTGCAACAGTGTCTCTCGCTTACGGCCATACCACCCTGAGAACGCCCGATCTCGTCTGATCTCGGAAGCTAAGCAGGGTCGGGCCTGGTTAGTACTTGGATGGGAGACCGCCTGGGAATACCAGGTGCCGTAAGCTTTTTGTCCCGGCAGGGGGTGCTGTTTCCACGTGCAACTTTATGAGGAAATCACAAGACAAACTGTTTTTTGCTGGCGGTTCATTTAAACAAACTCACAAACTAACTAACTAACTAACTAACTAAATGAATGAATGACTAAATGAACACCACATGCACGGCTTCATAGGCAAGGTGCACTTCCTCCATGCTGCAGGTTTATAAGGCCTGTTTGCAACAGCGTCTCTCGCTTACGGCCATACCACCCTGAGAACGCCCGATCTCGTCTGATCTCGGAAGCTAAGCAGGGTCGGGCCTGGTTAGTACTTGGATGGGAGACCGCCTGGGAATACCAGGTGCCGTAAGCTTTTTGTCCCGGCAGGGGTGCTGTTTCCACGTGCAACTTTGTGAGGAAATCACAAGACAAACTGTTTTTTGCTGGCGGTTCATTTAAACAAACTCACAAACTAACTAACTAACTAACTAAATGAATGAATGAATGAATGAATAAATGAACACCACATGCACGGCTTCATAGGCAAGGTGCACTTCCTCCATGCTGCAGGTTTATAAGGCCTGTTTGCAACAGCGTCTCTCGCTTACGGCCATACCACCCTGAGAACGCCCGATCTCGTCTGATCTCGGAAGCTAAGCAGGGTCGGGCCTGGTTAGTACTTGGATGGGAGACCGCCTGGGAATACCAGGTGCCGTAAGCTTTTTGTCCCGGCAGGGGTGCTGTTTCCACGTGCAACTTTGTGAGGAAATCACAAGACAAACTGTTTTTTGCTGGCGGTTCATTTAAACAAACTCACAAACTAACTAACTAACTAACTAAATGAATGAATGAATGAATGAATAAATGAACACCACATGCACGGCTTCATAGGCAAGGTGCACTTCCTCCATGCTGCAGGTTTATAAGGCCTGTTTGCAACAGCGTCTCTCGCTTACGGCCATACCACCCTGAGAACGCCCGATCTCGTCTGATCTCGGAAGCTAAGCAGGGTCGGGCCTGGTTAGTACTTGGATGGGAGACCGCCTGGGAATACCAGGTGCCGTAAGCTTTTTGTCCCGGCAGGGGTGCTGTTTCCACGTGCAACTTTGTGAGGAAATCACAAGACAAACTGTTTTTTGCTGGCGGTTCATTTAAACAAACTCACAAACTAACTAACTAACTAACTAAATGAATGAATGAATGAATGAATAAATGAACACCACATGCACGGCTTCATAGGCAAGGTGCACTTCCTCCATGCTGCAGGTTTATAAGGCCTGTTTGCAACAGCGTCTCTCGCTTACGGCCATACCACCCTGAGAACGCCCGATCTCGTTTGATCTCGGAAGCTAAGCAGGGTCGGGCCTGGTTAGTACTTGGATGGGAGACCGCCTGGGAATACCAGGTGCCGTAAGCTTTTTGTCCCGGCAGGGGTGCTGTTTCCACGTGCAACTTTATGAGGAAATCACAAGACAAACTGTTTTTTGCTGCCGGTTCATTTAAACAAACTCACAAACTAACTAACTAACTAACTAACTAAATGAATGAATGAATAAATGAACACCACATGCACGGCTTCATAGGCAAGGTGCACTTCCTCCATGCTGCAGGTTTATAAGGCCTGTTTGCAACAGCGTCTCTCGCTTACGGCCATACCACCCTGAGAACGCCCGATCTCATCTGATCTCGGAAGCTAAGCAGGGTCGGGCCTGGTTAGTACTTGGATGGGAGACCGCCTGGGAATACCAGGTGCCGTAAGCTTTTTGTCCCGGCAGGGGTGCTGTTTCCACGTGCAACTTTGTGAGGAAATCACAAGACAAACTGTTTTTTGCTGGCGGTTCATTTAAACAAACTCACAAACTAACTAACTAACTAACTAAATGAATGAATGAATGAATGAATAAATGAACACCACATGCACGGCTTCATAGGCAAGGTGCACTTCCTCCATGCTGCAGGTTTATAAGGCCTGTTTGCAACAGCGTCTCTCGCTTACGGCCATACCACCCTGAGAACGCCCGATCTCGTCTGATCTCGGAAGCTAAGCAGGGTCGGGCCTGGTTAGTACTTGGATGGGAGACCGCCTGGGAATACCAGGTGCCGTAAGCTTTTTGTCCCGGCAGGGGGTGCTGTTTCCACGTGCAACTTTATGAGGAAATCACAAGACAAACTGTTTTTTGCTGGCGGTTCATTTAAACAAACTCACAAACTAACTAACTAACTAACTAAATGAATGAATGAATGAATGAATAAATGAACACCACATGCACGGCTTCATAGGCAAGGTGCACTTCCTCCATGCTGCAGGTTTATAAGGCCTGTTTGCAACAGCGTCTCTCGCTTACGGCCATACCACCCTGAGAACGCCCGATCTCGTCTGATCTCGGAAGCTAAGCAGGGTCGGGCCTGGTTAGTACTTGGATGGGAGACCGCCTGGGAATACCAGGTGCCGTAAGCTTTTTGTCCCGGCAGGGGGTGCTGTTTCCACGTGCAACTTTATGAGGAAATCACAAGACAAACTGTTTTTTGCTGCCGGTTCATTTAAACAAACTCACAAACTAACTAACTAACTAACTAACTAAATGAATGAATGAATAAATGAACACCACATGCACGGCTTCATAGGCAAGGTGCACTTCCTCCATGCTGCAGGTTTATAAGGCCTGTTTGCAACAGCGTCTCTCGCTTACGGCCATACCACCCTGAGAACGCCCGATCTCGTCTGATCTCGGAAGCTAAGCAGGGTCGGGCCTGGTTAGTACTTGGATGGGAGACCGCCTGGGAATACCAGGTGCCGTAAGCTTTTTGTCCCGGCAGGGGTGCTGTTTCCACGTGCAACTTTGTGAGGAAATCACAAGACAAACTGTTTTTTGCTGCCGGTTCATTTAAACAAACTCACAAACTAACTAACTAACTAACTAAATGAATGAATGAATGAATGAATAAATGAACACCACATGCACGGCTTCATAGGCAAGGTGCACTTCCTCCATGCTGCAGGTTTATATGGCCTGTTTGCAACAGCGTCTCTCGCTTACGGCCATACCACCCTGAGAACGCCCGATCTCGTCTGATCTCGGAAGCTAAGCAGGGTCGGGCCTGGTTAGTACTTGGATGGGAGACCGCCTGGGAATACCAGGTGCCGTAAGCTTTTTGTCCCGGCAGGGGGTGCTGTTTCCACGTGCAACTTTATGAGGAAATCACAAGACAAACTGTTTTTTGCTGCCGGTTCATTTAAACAAACTCACAAACTAACTAACTAACTAAATGAATGAATGAATAAATGAACACCACATGCACGGCTTCATAGGCAAGGTGCACTTCCTCCATGCTGCAGGTTTATAAGGCCTGTTTGCAACAGCGTCTCTCGCTTACGGCCATACCACCCTGAGAACGCCCGATCTCGTCTGATCTCGGAAGCTAAGCAGGGTCGGGCCTGGTTAGTACTTGGATGGGAGACCGCCTGGGAATACCAGGTGCCGTAAGCTTTTTGTCCCGGCAGGGGGTGCTGTTTCCACGTGCAACTTTGTGAGGAAATCACAAGACAAACTGTTTTTTGCTGGCGGTTCATTTAAACAAACTCACAAACTAACTAACTAACTAACTAAATGAATGAATGAATGAATGAATAAATGAACACCACATGCACGGCTTCATAGGCAAGGTGCACTTCCTCCATGCTGCAGGTTTATAAGGCCTGTTTGCAACAGCGTCTCTCGCTTACGGCCATACCACCCTGAGAACGCCCGATCTCGTCTGATCTCGGAAGCTAAGCAGGGTCGGGCCTGGTTAGTACTTGGATGGGAGACCGCCTGGGAATACCAGGTGCCGTAAGCTTTTTGTCCCGGCAGGGGGTGCTGTTTCCACGTGCAACTTTATGAGGAAATCACAAGACAAACTGTTTTTTGCTGCCGGTTCATTTAAACAAACTCACAAACTAACTAACTAACTAAATGAATGAATGAATAAATGAACACCACATGCACGGCTTCATAGGCAAGGTGCACTTCCTCCATGCTGCAGGTTTATAAGGCCTGTTTGCAACAGCGTCTCTCGCTTACGGCCATACCACCCTGAGAACGCCCGATCTCGTCTGATCTCGGAAGCTAAGCAGGGTCGGGCCTGGTTAGTACTTGGATGGGAGACCGCCTGGGAATACCAGGTGCCGTAAGCTTTTTGTCCCGGCAGGGGGTGCTGTTTCCACGTGCAACTTTATGAGGAAATCACAAGACAAACTGTTTTTTGCTGGCGGTTCATATAAACAAACTCACAAACTAACTAACTAACTAACTAAATGAATGAATGAATGAATGAATAAATGAACACCACATGCACGGCTTCATAGGCAAGGTGCACTTCCTCCATGCTGCAGGTTTATAAGGCCTGTTTGCAACAGCGTCTCTCGCTTACGGCCATACCACCCTGAGAACGCCCGATCTCGTCTGATCTCGGAAGCTAAGCAGGGTCGGGCCTGGTTAGTACTTGGATGGGAGACCGCCTGGGAATACCAGGTGCCGTAAGCTTTTTGTCCCGGCAGGGGGTGCTGTTTCCACGTGCAACTTTATGAGGAAATCACAAGACAAACTGTTTTTTGCTGCCGGTTCATTTAAACAAACTCACAAACTAACTAACTAACTAACTAAATGAATGAATGAATGAATGAATAAATGAACACCACATGCACGGCTTCATAGGCAAGGTGCACTTCCTCCATGCTGCAGGTTTATAAGGCCTGTTTGCAACAGCGTCTCTCGCTTACGGCCATACCACCCTGAGAACGCCCGATCTCGTCTGATCTCGGAAGCTAAGCAGGGTCGGGCCTGGTTAGTACTTGGATGGGAGACCGCCTGGGAATACCAGGTGCCGTAAGCTTTTTGTCCCGGCAGGGGGTGCTGTTTCCACGTGCAACTTTATGAGGAAATCACAAGACAAACTGTTTTTTGCTGCCGGTTCATTTAAACAAACTCACAAACTAACTAACTAACTAACTAACTAAATGAATGAATGAATAAATGAACACCACATGCACGGCTTCATAGGCAAGGTGCACTTCCTCCATGCTGCAGGTTTATAAGGCCTGTTTGCAACAGCGTCTCTCGCTTACGGCCATACCACCCTGAGAACGCCCGATCTCGTCTGATCTCGGAAGCTAAGCAGGGTCGGGCCTGGTTAGTACTTGGATGGGAGACCGCCTGGGAATACCAGGTGCCGTAAGCTTTTTGTCCCGGCAGGGGTGCTGTTTCCACGTGCAACTTTGTGAGGAAATCACAAGACAAACTGTTTTTTGCTGGCGGTTCATTTAAACAAACTCACAAACTAACTAACTAACTAACTAAATGAATGAATGAATGAATGAATAAATGAACACCACATGCACGGCTTCATAGGCAAGGTGCACTTCCTCCATGCTGCAGGTTTATAAGGCCTGTTTGCAACAGCGTCTCTCGCTTACGGCCATACCACCCTGAGAACGCCCGATCTCGTCTGATCTCGGAAGCTAAGCAGGGTCGGGCCTGGTTAGTACTTGGATGGGAGACCGCCTGGGAATACCAGGTGCCGTAAGCTTTTTGTCCCGGCAGGGGGTGCTGTTTCCACGTGCAACTTTATGAGGAAATCACAAGACAAACTGTTTTTTGCTGCCGGTTCATTTAAACAAACTCACAAACTATCTAACTAACTAACTAAATGAATGAATGAATGAATGAATAAATGAACACCACATGCACGGCTTCATAGGCAAGGTGCACTTCCTCCATGCTGCAGGTTTATAAGGCCTGTTTGCAACAGCGTCTCTCGCTTACGGCCATACCACCCTGAGAACGCCCGATCTCGTCTGATCTCGGAAGCTAAGCAGGGTCGGGCCTGGTTAGTACTTGGATGGGAGACCGCCTGGGAATACCAGGTGCCGTAAGCTTTTTGTCCCGGCAGGGGGTGCTGTTTCCACGTGCAACTTTATGAGGAAATCACAAGACAAACTGTTTTTTGCTGCCGGTTCATTTAAACAAACTCACAAACTAACTAACTAACTAACTAACTAAATGAATGAATGAATAAATGAACACCACATGCACGGCTTCATAGGCAAGGTGCACTTCCTCCATGCTGCAGGTTTATATGGCCTGTTTGCAACAGCGTCTCTCGCTTACGGCCATACCACCCTGAGAACGCCCGATCTCGTCTGATCTCGGAAGCTAAGCAGGGTCGGGCCTGGTTAGTACTTGGATGGGAGACCGCCTGGGAATACCAGGTGCCGTAAGCTTTTTGTCCCGGCAGGGGTGCTGTTTCCACGTGCAACTTTGTGAGGAAATCACAAGACAAACTGTTTTTTGCTGGCGGTTCATTTAAACAAACTCACAAACTAACTAACTAACTAACTAAATGAATGAATGAATGAATGAATAAATGAACACCACATGCACGGCTTCATAGGCAAGGTGCACTTCCTCCATGCTGCAGGTTTATAAGGCCTGTTTGCAACAGCGTCTCTCGCTTACGGCCATACCACCCTGAGAACGCCCGATCTCGTCTGATCTCGGAAGCTAAGCAGGGTCGGGCCTGGTTAGTACTTGGATGGGAGACCGCCTGGGAATACCAGGTGCCGTAAGCTTTTTGTCCCGGCAGGGGGTGCTGTTTCCACGTGCAACTTTATGAGGAAATCACAAGACAAACTGTTTTTTGCTGCCGGTTCATTTAAACAAACTCACAAACTAACTAACTAACTAAATGAATGAATGAATAAATGAACACCACATGCACGGCTTCATAGGCAAGGTGCACTTCCTCCATGCTGCAGGTTTATAAGGCCTGTTTGCAACAGCGTCTCTCGCTTACGGCCATACCACCCTGAGAACGCCCGATCTCGTCTGATCTCGGAAGCTAAGCAGGGTCGGGCCTGGTTAGTACTTGGATGGGAGACCGCCTGGGAATACCAGGTGCCGTAAGCTTTTTGTCCCGGCAGGGGGTGCTGTTTCCACGTGCAACTTTATGAGGAAATCACAAGACAAACTGTTTTTTGCTGGCGGTTCATTTAAACAAACTCACAAACTAACTAACTAACTAACTAACTAAATGAATGAATGAATAAATGAACACCACATGCACGGCTTCATAGGCAAGGTGCACTTCCTCCATGCTGCAGGTTTATAAGGCCTGTTTGCAACAGCGTCTCTCGCTTACGGCCATACCACCCTGAGAACGCCCGATCTCGTCTGATCTCGGAAGCTAAGCAGGGTCGGGCCTGGTTAGTACTTGGATGGGAGACCGCCTGGGAATACCAGGTGCCGTAAGCTTTTTGTCCCGGCAGGGGGTGCTGTTTCCACGTGCAACTTTATGAGGAAATCACAAGACAAACTGTTTTTTGCTGCCGGTTCATTTAAACAAACTCACAAACTAACTAACTAACTAACTAAATGAATGAATGAATGAATGAATAAATGAACACCACATGCACGGCTTCATAGGCAAGGTGCACTTCCTCCATGCTGCAGGTTTATAAGGCCTGTTTGCAACAGCGTCTCTCGCTAACGGCCATACCACCCTGAGAACGCCCGATCTCGTCTGATCTCGGAAGCTAAGCAGGGTCGGGCCTGGTTAGTACTTGGATGGGAGACCGCCTGGGAATACCAGGTGCCGTAAGCTTTTTGTCCCGGCAGGGGGTGCTGTTTCCACGTGCAACTTTATGAGGAAATCACAAGACAAACTGTTTTTTGCTGCCGGTTCATTTAAACAAACTCACAAACTAACTAACTAACTAAATGAATGAATGAATAAATGAACACCACATGCACGGCTTCATAGGCAAGGTGCACTTCCTCCATGCTGCAGGTTTATAAGGCCTGTTTGCAACAGCGTCTCTCGCTTACGGCCATACCACCCTGAGAACGCCCGATCTCGTCTGATCTCGGAAGCTAAGCAGGGTCGGGCCTGGTTAGTACTTGGATGGGAGACCGCCTGGGAATACCAGGTGCCGTAAGCTTTTTGTCCCGGCAGGGGTGCTGTTTCCACGTGCAACTTTGTGAGGAAATCACAAGACAAACTGTTTTTTGCTGGCGGTTCATTTAAACAAACTCACAAACTAACTAACTAACTAACTAAATGAATGAATGAATGAATGAATAAATGAACACCACATGCACGGCTTCATAGGCAAGGTGCACTTCCTCCATGCTGCAGGTTTATAAGGCCTGTTTGCAACAGCGTCTCTCGCTTACGGCCATACCACCCTGAGAACGCCCGATCTCGTCTGATCTCGGAAGCTAAGCAGGGTCGGGCCTGGTTAGTACTTGGATGGGAGACCGCCTGGGAATACCAGGTGCCGTAAGCTTTTTGTCCCGGCAGGGGGTGCTGTTTCCACGTGCAACTTTATGAGGAAATCACAAGACAAACTGTTTTTTGCTGGCGGTTCATTTAAACAAACTCACAAACTAACTAACTAACTAACTAAATGAATGAATGAATGAATGAATAAATGAACACCACATGCACGGCTTCATAGGCAAGGTGCACTTCCTCCATGCTGCAGGTTTATAAGGCCTGTTTGCAACCGCGTCTCTCGCTTACGGCCATACCACCCTGAGAACGCCCGATCTCGTCTGATCTCGGAAGCTAAGCAGGGTCGGGCCTGGTTAGTACTTGGATGGGAGACCGCCTGGGAATACCAGGTGCCGTAAGCTTTTTGTCCCGGCAGGGGGTGCTGTTTCCACGTGCAACTTTATGAGGAAATCACAAGACAAACTGTTTTTTGCTGCCGGTTCATTTAAACAAACTCACAAACTAACTAACTAACTAACTAACTAAATGAATGAATGAATAAATGAACACCACATGCACGGCTTCATAGGCAAGGTGCACTTCCTCCATGCTGCAGGTTTATAAGGCCTGTTTGCAACAGCGTCTCTCGCTTACGGCCATACCACCCTGAGAACGCCCGATCTCGTCTGATCTCGGAAGCTAAGCAGGGTCGGGCCTGGTTAGTACTTGGATGGGAGACCGCCTGGGAATACCAGGTGCCGTAAGCTTTTTGTCCCGGCAGGGGTGCTGTTTCCACGTGCAACTTTGTGAGGAAATCACAAGACAAACTGTTTTTTGCTGGCGGTTCATTTAAACAAACTCACAAACTAACTAACTAACTAACTAAATGAATGAATGAATGAATGAATAAATGAACACCACATGCACGGCTTCATAGGCAAGGTGCACTTCCTCCATGCTGCAGGTTTATAAGGCCTGTTTGCAACAGCGTCTCTCGCTTACGGCCATACCACCCTGAGAACGCCCGATCTCGTCTGATCTCGGAAGCTAAGCAGGGTCGGGCCTGGTTAGTACTTGGATGGGAGACCGCCTGGGAATACCAGGTGCCGTAAGCTTTTTGTCCCGGCAGGGGGTGCTGTTTCCACGTGCAACTTTATGAGGAAATCACAAGACAAACTGTTTTTTGCTGCCGGTTCATTTAAACAAACTCACAAACTAACTAACTAACTAAATGAATGAATGAATAAATGAACACCACATGCACGGCTTCATAGGCAAGGTGCACTTCCTCCATGCTGCAGGTTTATAAGGCCTGTTTGCAACAGCGTCTCTCGCTTACGGCCATACCACCCTGAGAACGCCCGATCTCGTCTGATCTCGGAAGCTAAGCAGGGTCGGGCCTGGTTAGTACTTGGATGGGAGACCGCCTGGGAATACCAGGTGCCGTAAGCTTTTTGTCCCGGCAGGGGGTGCTGTTTCCACGTGCAACTTTATGAGGAAATCACAAGACAAACTGTTTTTTGCTGCCGGTTCATTTAAACAAACTCACAAACTAACTAACTAACTAACTAACTAAATGAATGAATGAATAAATGAACACCACATGCACGGCTTCATAGGCAAGGTGCACTTCCTCCATGCTGCAGGTTTATAAGGCCTGTTTGCAACAGCGTCTCTCGCTTACGGCCATACCACCCTGAGAACGCCCGATCTCGTCTGATCTCGGAATTTAAGCAGGGTCGGGCCTGGTTAGTACTTGGATGGGAGACCGCCTGGGAATACCAGGTGCCGTAAGCTTTTTGTCCCGGCAGGGGGTGCTGTTTCCACGTGCAACTTTATGAGGAAATCACAAGACAAACTGTTTTTTGCTGGCGGTTCATTTAAACAAACTCACAAACTAACTAACTAACTAACTAAATGAATGAATGAATGAATGAATAAATGAACACCACATGCACGGCTTCATAGGCAAGGTGCACTTCCTCCATGCTGCAGGTTTATAAGGCCTGTTTGCAACAGCGTCTCTCGCTTACGGCCATACCACCCTGAGAACGCCCGATCTCGTCTGATCTCGGAAGCTAAGCAGGGTCGGGCCTGGTTAGTACTTGGATGGGAGACCGCCTGGGAATACCAGGTGCCGTAAGCTTTTTGTCCCGGCAGGGGGTGCTGTTTCCACGTGCAACTTTATGAGGAAATCACAAGACAAACTGTTTTTTGCTGCCGGTTCATTTAAACAAACTCACAAACTAACTCACAAACTAACTAACTAACTAAATGAATGAATGAATAAATGAACACCACATGCACGGCTTCATAGGCAAGGTGCACTTCCTCCATGCTGCAGGTTTATAAGGCCTGTTTGCAACAGCGTCTCTCGCTTACGGCCATACCACCCTGAGAACGCCCGATCTCGTCTGATCTCGGAAGCTAAGCAGGGTCGGGCCTGGTTAGTACTTGGATGGGAGACCGCCTGGGAATACCAGGTGCCGTAAGCTTTTTGTCCCGGCAGGGGTGCTGTTTCCACGTGCAACTTTGTGAGGAAATCACAAGACAAACTGTTTTTTGCTGCCGGTTCATTTAAACAAACTCACAAACTAACTAACTAACTAACTAACTAAATGAATGAATGAATGAATGAATAAATGAACACCACATGCACGGCTTCATAGGCAAGGTGCACTTCCTCCATGCTGCAGGTTTATAAGGCCTGTTTGCAACAGCGTCTCTCGCTTACGGCCATACCACCCTGAGAACGCCCGATCTCGTCTGATCTCGGAAGCTAAGCAGGGTCGGGCCTGGTTAGTACTTGGATGGGAGACCGCCTGGGAATACCAGGTGCCGTAAGCTTTTTGTCCCGGCAGGGGGTGCTGTTTCCACGTGCAACTTTATGAGGAAATCACAAGACAAACTGTTTTTTGCTGCCGGTTCATTTAAACAAACTCACAAACTAACTAACTAACTAACTAACTAAATGAATGAATGAATAAATGAACACCACATGCACGGCTTCATAGGCAAGGTGCACTTCCTCCATGCTGCAGGTTTATAAGGCCTGTTTGCAACAGCGTCTCTCGCTTACGGCCATACCACCCTGAGAACGCCCGATCTCGTCTGATCTCGGAAGCTAAGCAGGGTCGGGCCTGGTTAGTACTTGGATGGGAGACCGCCTGGGAATACCAGGTGCCGTAAGCTTTTTGTCCCGGCAGGGGTGCTGTTTCCACGTGCAACTTTGTGAGGAAATCACAAGACAAACTGTTTTTTGCTGGCGGTTCATTTAAACAAACTCACAAACTAACTAACTAACTAACTAAATGAATGAATGAATGAATGAATAAATGAACACCACATGCACGGCTTCATAGGCAAGGTGCACTTCCTCCATGCTGCAGGTTTATAAGGCCTGTTTGCAACAGCGTCTCTCGCTTACGGCCATACCACCCTGAGAACGCCCGATCTCGTCTGATCTCGGAAGCTAAGCAGGGTCGGGCCTGGTTAGTACTTGGATGGGAGACCGCCTGGGAATACCAGGTGCCGTAAGCTTTTTGTCCCGGCAGGGGGTGCTGTTTCCACGTGCAACTTTATGAGGAAATCACAAGACAAACTGTTTTTTGCTGCCGGTTCATTTAAACAAACTCACAAACTAACTAACTAACTAACTAACTAAATGAATGAATGAATAAATGAACACCACATGCACGGCTTCATAGGCAAGGTGCACTTCCTCCATGCTGCAGGTTTATAAGGCCTGTTTGCAACAGCGTCTCTCGCTTACGGCCATACCACCCTGAGAACGCCCGATCTCGTCTGATCTCGGAAGCTAAGCAGGGTCGGGCCTGGTTAGTACTTGGATGGGAGACCGCCTGGGAATACCAGGTGCCGTAAGCTTTTTGTCCCGGCAGGGGTGCTGTTTCCACGTGCAACTTTATGAGGAAATCACAAGACAAACTGTTTTTTGCTGCCGGTTCATTTAAACAAACTCACAAACTATCTAACTAACTAACTAAATGAATGAATGAATGAATGAATAAATGAACACCACATGCACGGCTTCATAGGCAAGGTGCACTTCCTCCATGCTGCAGGTTTATAAGGCCTGTTTGCAACAGCGTCTCTCGCTTACGGCCATACCACCCTGAGAACGCCCGATCTCGTCTGATCTCGGAAGCTAAGCAGGGTCGGGCCTGGTTAGTACTTGGATGGGAGACCGCCTGGGAATACCAGGTGCCGTAAGCTTTTTGTCCCGGCAGGGGGTGCTGTTTCCACGTGCAACTTTATGAGGAAATCACAAGACAAACTGTTTTTTGCTGCCGGTTCATTTAAACAAACTCACAAACTAACTAACTAACTAAATGAATGAATGAATAAATGAACACCACATGCACGGCTTCATAGGCAAGGTGCACTTCCTCCATGCTGCAGGTTTATAAGGCCTGTTTGCAACAGCGTCTCTCGCTTACGGCCATACCACCCTGAGAACGCCCGATCTCGTCTGATCTCGGAAGCTAAGCAGGGTCGGGCCTGGTTAGTACTTGGATGGGAGACCGCCTGGGAATACCAGGTGCCGTAAGCTTTTTGTCCCGGCAGGGGTGCTGTTTCCACGTGCAACTTTGTGAGGAAATCACAAGACAAACTGTTTTTTGCTGGCGGTTCATTTAAACAAACTCACAAACTAACTAACTAACTAACTAAATGAATGAATGAATGAATGAATAAATGAACACCACATGCACGGCTTCATAGGCAAGGTGCACTTCCTCCATGCTGCAGGTTTATAAGGCCTGTTTGCAACAGCGTCTCTCGCTTACGGCCATACCACCCTGAGAACGCCCGATCTCGTCTGATCTCGGAAGCTAAGCAGGGTCGGGCCTGGTTAGTACTTGGATGGGAGACCGCCTGGGAATACCAGGTGCCGTAAGCTTTTTGTCCCGGCAGGGGGTGCTGTTTCCACGTGCAACTTTATGAGGAAATCACAAGACAAACTGTTTTTTGCTGCCGGTTCATTTAAACAAACTCACAAACTAACTAACTAACTAACTAAATGAATGAATGAATGAATGAATAAATGAACACCACATGCACGGCTTCATAGGCAAGGTGCACTTCCTCCATGCTGCAGGTTTATAAGGCCTGTTTGCAACAGCGTCTCTCGCTTACGGCCATACCACCCTGAGAACGCCCGATCTCGTCTGATCTCGGAAGCTAAGCAGGGTCGGGCCTGGTTAGTACTTGGATGGGAGACCGCCTGAGAATACCAGGTGCCGTAAGCTTTTTGTCCCGGCAGGGGGTGCTGTTTCCACGTGCAACTTTATGAGGAAATCACAAGACAAACTGTTTTTTGCTGGCGGTTCATTTAAACAAACTCACAAACTAACTAACTAACTAACTAAATGAATGAATGAATAAATGAACACCACATGCACGGCTTCATAGGCAAGGTGCACTTCCTCCATGCTGCAGGTTTATAAGGCCTGTTTGCATCAGCGTCTCTCGCTTACGGCCATACCACCCTGAGAACGCCCGATCTCGTCTGATCTCGGAAGCTAAGCAGGGTCGGGCCTGGTTAGTACTTGGATGGGAGACCGCCTGGGAATACCAGGTGCCGTAAGCTTTTTGTCCCGGCAGGGGGTGCTGTTTCCACGTGCAACTTTATGAGGAAATCACAAGACAAACTGTTTTTTGCTGGCGGTTCATATAAACAAACTCACAAACTAACTAACTAACTAACTAAATGAATGAATGAATGAATGAATAAATGAACACCACATGCACGGCTTCATAGGCAAGGTGCACTTCCTCCATGCTGCAGGTTTATAAGGCCTGTTTGCAACAGCGTCTCTCGCTTACGGCCATACCACCCTGAGAACGCCCGATCTCGTCTGATCTCGGAAGCTAAGCAGGGTCGGGCCTGGTTAGTACTTGGATGGGAGACCGCCTGGGAATACCAGGTGCCGTAAGCTTTTTGTCCCGGCAGGGGGTGCTGTTTCCACGTGCAACTTTATGAGGAAATCACAAGACAAACTGTTTTTTGCTGCCGGTTCATTTAAACAAACTCACAAACTAACTAACTAACTAACTAACTAAATGAATGAATGAATAAATGAACACCACATGCACGGCTTCATAGGCAAGGTGCACTTCCTCCATGCTGCAGGTTTATAAGGCCTGTTTGCAACAGCGTCTCTCGCTTACGGCCATACCACCCTGAGAACGCCCGATCTCGTCTGATCTCGGAAGCTAAGCAGGGTCGGGCCTGGTTAGTACTTGGATGGGAGACCGCCTGGGAATACCAGGTGCCGTAAGCTTTTTGTCCCGGCAGGGGTGCTGTTTCCACGTGCAACTTTATGAGGAAATCACAAGACAAACTGTTTTTTGCTGCCGGTTCATTTAAACAAACTCACAAACTAACTAACTAACTAACTAAATGAATGAATGAATGAATGAATAAATGAACACCACATGCACGGCTTCATAGGCAAGGTGCACTTCCTCCATGCTGCAGGTTTATAAGGCCTGTTTGCAACAGCGTCTCTCGCTTACGGCCATACCACCCTGAGAACGCCCGATCTCGTCTGATCTCGGAAGCTAAGCAGGGTCGGGCCTGGTTAGTACTTGGATGGGAGACCGCCTGGGAATACCAGGTGCCGTAAGCTTTTTGTCCCGGCAGGGGGTGCTGTTTCCACGTGCAACTTTATGAGGAAATCACAAGACAAACTGTTTTTTGCTGCCGGTTCATTTAAACAAACTCACAAACTAACTAACTAACTAACTAAATGAATGAATGAATGAATGAATAAATGAACACCACATGCACGGCTTCATAGGCAAGGTGCACTTCCTCCATGCTGCAGGTTTATAAGGCCTGTTTGCAACAGCGTCTCTCGCTTACGGCCATACCACCCTGAGAACGCCCGATCTCGTCTGATCTCGGAAGCTAAGCAGGGTCGGGCCTGGTTAGTACTTGGATGGGAGACCGCCTGGGAATACCAGGTGCCGTAAGCTTTTTGTCCCGGCAGGGGGTGCTGTTTCCACGTGCAACTTTATGAGGAAATCACAAGACAAACTGTTTTTTGCTGCCGGTTCATTTAAACAAACTCACAAACTAACTAACTAACTAACTAACTAAATGAATGAATGAATAAATGAACACCACATGCACGGCTTCATAGGCAAGGTGCACTTCCTCCATGCTGCAGGTTTATAAGGCCTGTTTGCAACAGCGTCTCTCGCTTACGGCCATACCACCCTGAGAACGCCCGATCTCGTCTGATCTCGGAAGCTAAGCAGGGTCGGGCCTGGTTAGTACTTGGATGGGAGACCGCCTGGGAATACCAGGTGCCGTAAGCTTTTTGTCCCGGCAGGGGTGCTGTTTCCACGTGCAACTTTGTGAGGAAATCACAAGACAAACTGTTTTTTGCTGGCGGTTCATTTAAACAAACTCACAAACTAACTAACTAACTAACTAAATGAATGAATGAATGAATGAATAAATGAACACCACATGCACGGCTTCATAGGCAAGGTGCACTTCCTCCATGCTGCAGGTTTATAAGGCCTGTTTGCAACAGCGTCTCTCGCTTACGGCCATACCACCCTGAGAACGCCCGATCTCGTCTGATCTCGGAAGCTAAGCAGGGTCGGGCCTGGTTAGTACTTGGATGGGAGACCGCCTGGGAATACCAGGTGCCGTAAGCTTTTTGTCCCGGCAGGGGGTGCTGTTTCCACGTGCAACTTTATGAGGAAATCACAAGACAAACTGTTTTTTGCTGCCGGTTCATTTAAACAAACTCACAAACTAACTAACTAACTAACTAACTAAATGAATGAATGAATAAATGAACACCACATGCACGGCTTCATAGGCAAGGTGCACTTCCTCCATGCTGCAGGTTTATAAGGCCTGTTTGCAACAGTGTCTCTCGCTTACGGCCATACCACCCTGAGAACGCCCGATCTCGTCTGATCTCGGAAGCTAAGCAGGGTCGGGCCTGGTTAGTACTTGGATGGGAGACCGCCTGGGAATACCAGGTGCCGTAAGCTTTTTGTCCCGGCAGGGGTGCTGTTTCCACGTGCAACTTTGTGAGGAAATCACAAGACAAACTGTTTTTTGCTGGCGGTTCATTTAAACAAACTCACAAACTAACTAACTAACTAACTAAATGAATGAATGAATGAATGAATAAATGAACACCACATGCACGGCTTCATAGGCAAGGTGCACTTCCTCCATGCTGCAGGTTTATAAGGCCTGTTTGCAACAGCGTCTCTCGCTTACGGCCATACCACCCTGAGAACGCCCGATCTCGTCTGATCTCGGAAGCTAAGCAGGGTCGGGCCTGGTTAGTACTTGGATGGGAGACCGCCTGGGAATACCAGGTGCCGTAAGCTTTTTGTCCCGGCAGGGGTGCTGTTTCCACGTGCAACTTTGTGAGGAAATCACAAGACAAACTGTTTTTTGCTGCCGGTTCATTTAAACAAACTCACAAACTAACTAACTAACTAACTAAATGAATGAATGAATGAATGAATAAATGAACACCACATGCACGGCTTCATAGGCAAGGTGCACTTCCTCCATGCTGCAGGTTTATAAGGCCTGTTTGCAACAGCGTCTCTCGCTTACGGCCATACCACCCTGAGAACGCCCGATCTCGTCTGATCTCGGAAGCTAAGCAGGGTCGGGCCTGGTTAGTACTTGGATGGGAGACCGCCTGGGAATACCAGGTGCCGTAAGCTTTTTGTCCCGGCAGGGGGTGCTGTTTCCACGTGCAACTTTATGAGGAAATCACAAGACAAACTGTTTTTTGCTGCCGGTTCATTTAAACAAACTCACAAACTAACTAACTAACTAACTAACTAAATGAATGAATGAATAAATGAACACCACATGCACGGCTTCATAGGCAAGGTGCACTTCCTCCATGCTGCAGGTTTATAAGGCCTGTTTGCAACAGCGTCTCTCGCTTACGGCCATACCACCCTGAGAACGCCCGATCTCGTCTGATCTCGGAAGCTAAGCAGGGTCGGGCCTGGTTAGTACTTGGATGGGAGACCGCCTGGGAATACCAGGTGCCGTAAGCTTTTTGTCCCGGCAGGGGTGCTGTTTCCACGTGCAACTTTGTGAGGAAATCACAAGACAAACTGTTTTTTGCTGGCGGTTCATTTAAACAAACTCACAAACTAACTAACTAACTAACTAAATGAATGAATGAATGAATGAATAAATGAACACCACATGCACGGCTTCATAGGCAAGGTGCACTTCCTCCATGCTGCAGGTTTATAAGGCCTGTTTGCAACAGCGTCTCTCGCTTACGGCCATACCACCCTGAGAACGCCCGATCTCGTCTGATCTCGGAAGCTAAGCAGGGTCGGGCCTGGTTAGTACTTGGATGGGAGACCGCCTGGGAATACCAGGTGCCGTAAGCTTTTTGTCCCGGCAGGGGGTGCTGTTTCCACATGCAACTTTATGAGGAAATCACAAGACAAACTGTTTTTTGCTGCCGGTTCATTTAAACAAACTCACAAACTAACTAACTAACTAACTAACTAAATGAATGAATGAATAAATGAACACCACATGCACGGCTTCATAGGCAAGGTGCACTTCCTCCATGCTGCAGGTTTATAAGGCCTGTTTGCAACAGCGTCTCTCGCTTACGGCCATACCACCCTGAGAACGCCCGATCTCGTCTGATCTCGGAAGCTAAGCAGGGTCGGGCCTTGTTAGTACTTGGATGGGAGACCGCCTGGGAATACCAGGTGCCGTAAGCTTTTTGTCCCGGCAGGGGTGCTGTTTCCACGTGCAACTTTGTGAGGAAATCACAAGACAAACTGTTTTTTGCTGCCGGTTCATTTAAACAAACTCACAAACTAACTAACTAACTAACTAACTAAATGAATGAATGAATAAATGAACACCACATGCACGGCTTCATAGGCAAGGTGCACTTCCTCCATGCTGCAGGTTTATAAGGCCTGTTTGCAACAGCGTCTCTCGCTTACGGCCATACCACCCTGAGAACGCCCGATCTCGTCTGATCTCGGAAGCTAAGCAGGGTCGGGCCTGGTTAGTACTTGGATGGGAGACCGCCTGGGAATACCAGGTGCCGTAAGCTTTTTGTCCCGGCAGGGGTGCTGTTTCCACGTGCAACTTTGTGAGGAAATCACAAGACAAACTGTTTTTTGCTGGCGGTTCATTTAAACAAACTCACAAACTAACTAACTAACTAACTAAATGAATGAATGAATGAATGAATAAATGAACACCACATGCACGGCTTCATAGGCAAGGTGCACTTCCTCCATGCTGCAGGTTTATAAGGCCTGTTTGCAACAGCGTCTCTCGCTTACGGCCATACCACCCTGAGAACGCCCGATCTCGTCTGATCTCGGAAGCTAAGCAGGGTCGGGCCTGGTTAGTACTTGGATGGGAGACCGCCTGGGAATACCAGGTGCCGTAAGCTTTTTGTCCCGGCAGGGGGTGCTGTTTCCACGTGCAACTTTATGAGGAAATCACAAGACAAACTGTTTTTTGCTGCCGGTTCATTTAAACAAACTCACAAACTAACTAACTAACTAAATGAATGAATGAATAAATGAACACCACATGCACGGCTTCATAGGCAAGGTGCACTTCCTCCATGCTGCAGGTTTATAAGGCCTGTTTGCAACAGCGTCTCTCGCTTACGGCCATACCACCCTGAGAACGCCCGATCTCGTCTGATCTCGGAAGCTAAGCAGGGTCGGGCCTGGTTAGTACTTGGATGGGAGACCGCCTGGGAATACCAGGTGCCGTAAGCTTTTTGTCCCGGCAGGGGGTGCTGTTTCCACGTGCAACTTTATGAGGAAATCACAAGACAAACTGTTTTTTGCTGCCGGTTCATTTAAACAAACTCACAAACTAACTAACTAACTAAATGAATGAATGAATAAATGAACACCACATGCACGGCTTCATAGGCAAGGTGCACTTCCTCCATGCTGCAGGTTTATAAGGCCTGTTTGCAACAGCGTCTCTCGCTTACGGCCATACCACCCTGAGAACGCCCGATCTCGTCTGATCTCGGAAGCTAAGCAGGGTCGGGCCTGGTTAGTACTTGGATGGGAGACCGCCTGGGAATACCAGGTGCCGTAAGCTTTTTGTCCCGGCAGGGGGTGCTGTTTCCACGTGCAACTTTATGAGGAAATCACAAGACAAACTGTTTTTTGCTGGCGGTTCATTTAAACAAACTCACAAACTAACTAACTAACTAACTAACTAAATGAATGAATGAATAAATGAACACCACATGCACGGCTTCATAGGCAAGGTGCACTTCCTCCATGCTGCAGGTTTATAAGGCCTGTTTGCAACAGCGTCTCTCGCTTACGGCCATACCACCCTGAGAACGCCCGATCTCGTCTGATCTCGGAAGCTAAGCAGGGTCGGGCCTGGTTAGTACTTGGATGGGAGACCGCCTGGGAATACCAGGTGCCGTAAGCTTTTTGTCCCGGCAGGGGGTGCTGTTTCCACGTGCAACTTTATGAGGAAATCACAAGACAAACTGTTTTTTGCTGGCGGTTCATTTAAACAAACTCACAAACTAACTAACTAACTAACTAAATGAATGAATGAATGAATGAATAAATGAACACCACATGCACGGCTTCATAGGCAAGGTGCACTTCCTCCATGCTGCAGGTTTATAAGGCCTGTTTGCAACAGCGTCTCTCGCTTACGGCCATACCACCCTGAGAACGCCCGATCTCGTCTGATCTCGGAAGCTAAGCAGGGTCGGGCCTGGTTAGTACTTGGATGGGAGACCGCCTGGGAATACCAGGTGCCGTAAGCTTTTTGTCCCGGCAGGGGGTGCTGTTTCCACGTGCAACTTTATGAGGAAATCACAAGACAAACTGTTTTTTGCTGCCGGTTCATTTAAACAAACTCACAAACTAACTCACAAACTAACTAACTAACTAAATGAATGAATGAATAAATGAACACCACATGCACGGCTTCATAGGCAAGGTGCACTTCCTCCATGCTGCAGGTTTATAAGGCCTGTTTGCAACAGCGTCTCTCGCTTACGGCCATACCACCCTGAGAACGCCCGATCTCGTCTGATCTCGGAAGCTAAGCAGGGTCGGGCCTGGTTAGTACTTGGATGGGAGACCGCCTGGGAATACCAGGTGCCGTAAGCTTTTTGTCCCGGCAGGGGGTGCTGTTTCCACGTGCAACTTTATGAGGAAATCACAAGACAAACTGTTTTTTGCTGCCGGTTCATTTAAACAAACTCACAAACTAACTAACTAACTAACTAACTAAATGAATGAATGAATAAATGAACACCACATGCACGGCTTCATAGGCAAGGTGCACTTCCTCCATGCTGCAGGTTTATAAGGCCTGTTTGCAACAGCGTCTCTCGCTTACGGCCATACCACCCTGAGAACGCCCGATCTCGTCTGATCTCGGAAGCTAAGCAGGGTCGGGCCTGGTTAGTACTTGGATGGGAGACCGCCTGGGAATACCAGGTGCCGTAAGCTTTTTGTCCCGGCAGGGGTGCTGTTTCCACGTGCAACTTTATGAGGAAATCACAAGACAAACTGTTTTTTGCTGCCGGTTCATTTAAACAAACTCACAAACTAACTCACAAACTAACTAACTAACTAAATGAATGAATGAATAAATGAACACCACATGCACGGCTTCATAGGCAAGGTGCACTTCCTCCATGCTGCAGGTTTATAAGGCCTGTTTGCAACAGCGTCTCTCGCTTACGGCCATACCACCCTGAGAACGCCCGATCTCGTCTGATCTCGGAAGCTAAGCAGGGTCGGGCCTGGTTAGTACTTGGATGGGAGACCGCCTGGGAATACCAGGTGCCGTAAGCTTTTTGTCCCGGCAGGGGGTGCTGTTTCCACGTGCAACTTTATGAGGAAATCACAAGACAAACTGTTTTTTGCTGCCGGTTCATTTAAACAAACTCACAAACTAACTCACAAACTAACTAACTAACTAAATGAATGAATGAATAAATGAACACCACATGCACGGCTTCATAGGCAAGGTGCACTTCCTCCATGCTGCAGGTTTATAAGGCCTGTTTGCAACAGCGTCTCTCGCTTACGGCCATACCACCCTGAGAACGCCCGATCTCGTCTGATCTCGGAAGCTAAGCAGGGTCGGGCCTGGTTAGTACTTGGATGGGAGACCGCCTGGGAATACCAGGTGCCGTAAGCTTTTTGTCCCGGCAGGGGGTGCTGTTTCCACGTGCAACTTTATGAGGAAATCACAAGACAAACTGTTTTTTGCTGCCGGTTCATTTAAACAAACTCACAAACTAACTAACTAACTAACTAACTAAATGAATGAATGAATAAATGAACACCACATGCACGGCTTCATAGGCAAGGTGCACTTCCTCCATGCTGCAGGTTTATAAGGCCTGTTTGCAACAGCGTCTCTCGCTTACGGCCATACCACCCTGAGAACGCCCGATCTCGTCTGATCTCGGAAGCTAAGCAGGGTCGGGCCTGGTTAGTACTTGGATGGGAGACCGCCTGGGAATACCAGGTGCCGTAAGCTTTTTGTCCCGGCAGGGGTGCTGTTTCCACGTGCAACTTTGTGAGGAAATCACAAGACAAACTGTTTTTTGCTGGCGGTTCATTTAAACAAACTCACAAACTAACTAACTAACTAACTAAATGAATGAATGAATGAATGAATAAATGAACACCACATGCACGGCTTCATAGGCAAGGTGCACTTCCTCCATGCTGCAGGTTTATAAGGCCTGTTTGCAACAGCGTCTCTCGCTTACGGCCATACCACCCTGAGAACGCCCGATCTCGTCTGATCTCGGAAGCTAAGCAGGGTCGGGCCTGGTTAGTACTTGGATGGGAGACCGCCTGGGAATACCAGGTGCCGTAAGCTTTTTGTCCCGGCAGGGGGTGCTGTTTCCACGTGCAACTTTATGAGGAAATCACAAGACAAACTGTTTTTTGCTGCCGGTTCATTTAAACAAACTCACAAACTAACTAACTAACTAACTAACTAAATGAATGAATGAATAAATGAACACCACATGCACGGCTTCATAGGCAAGGTGCACTTCCTCCATGCTGCAGGTTTATAAGGCCTGTTTGCAACAGCGTCTCTCGCTTACGGCCATACCACCCTGAGAACGCCCGATCTCGTCTGATCTCGGAAGCTAAGCAGGGTCGGGCCTGGTTAGTACTTGGATGGGAGACCGCCTGGGAATACCAGGTGCCGTAAGCTTTTTGTCCCGGCAGGGGTGCTGTTTCCACGTGCAACTTTATGAGGAAATCACAAGACAAACTGTTTTTTGCTGCCGGTTCATTTAAACAAACTCACAAACTATCTAACTAACTAACTAAATGAATGAATGAATGAATGAATAAATGAACACCACATGCACGGCTTCATAGGCAAGGTGCACTTCCTCCATGCTGCAGGTTTATAAGGCCTGTTTGCAACAGCGTCTCTCGCTTACGGCCATACCACCCTGAGAACGCCCGATCTCGTCTGATCTCGGAAGCTAAGCAGGGTCGGGCCTGGTTAGTACTTGGATGGGAGACCGCCTGGGAATACCAGGTGCCGTAAGCTTTTTGTCCCGGCAGGGGGTGCTGTTTCCACGTGCAACTTTATGAGGAAATCACAAGACAAACTGTTTTTTGCTGCCGGTTCATTTAAACAAACTCACAAACTAACTAACTAACTAAATGAATGAATGAATAAATGAACACCACATGCACGGCTTCATAGGCAAGGTGCACTTCCTCCATGCTGCAGGTTTATAAGGCCTGTTTGCAACAGCGTCTCTCGCTTACGGCCATACCACCCTGAGAACGCCCGATCTCGTCTGATCTCGGAAGCTAAGCAGGGTCGGGCCTGGTTAGTACTTGGATGGGAGACCGCCTGGGAATACCAGGTGCCGTAAGCTTTTTGTCCCGGCAGGGGTGCTGTTTCCACGTGCAACTTTGTGAGGAAATCACAAGACAAACTGTTTTTTGCTGGCGGTTCATTTAAACAAACTCACAAACTAACTAACTAACTAACTAAATGAATGAATGAATGAATGAATAAATGAACACCACATGCACGGCTTCATAGGCAAGGTGCACTTCCTCCATGCTGCAGGTTTATAAGGCCTGTTTGCAACAGCGTCTCTCGCTTACGGCCATACCACCCTGAGAACGCCCGATCTCATCTGATCTCGGAAGCTAAGCAGGGTCGGGCCTGGTTAGTACTTGGATGGGAGACCGCCTGGGAATACCAGGTGCCGTAAGCTTTTTGTCCCGGCAGGGGGTGCTGTTTCCACGTGCAACTTTATGAGGAAATCACAAGACAAACTGTTTTTTGCTGCCGGTTCATTTAAACAAACTCACAAACTAACTAACTAACTAACTAAATGAATGAATGAATGAATGAATAAATGAACACCACATGCACGGCTTCATAGGCAAGGTGCACTTCCTCCATGCTGCAGGTTTATAAGGCCTGTTTGCAACAGCGTCTCTCGCTTACGGCCATACCACCCTGAGAACGCCCGATCTCGTCTGATCTCGGAAGCTAAGCAGGGTCGGGCCTGGTTAGTACTTGGATGGGAGACCGCCTGAGAATACCAGGTGCCGTAAGCTTTTTGTCCCGGCAGGGGGTGCTGTTTCCACGTGCAACTTTATGAGGAAATCACAAGACAAACTGTTTTTTGCTGCCGGTTCATTTAAACAAACTCACAAACTAACTAACTAACTAACTAAATGAATGAATGAATAAATGAACACCACATGCACGGCTTCATAGGCAAGGTGCACTTCCTCCATGCTGCAGGTTTATAAGGCCTGTTTGCATCAGCGTCTCTCGCTTACGGCCATACCACCCTGAGAACGCCCGATCTCGTCTGATCTCGGAAGCTAAGCAGGGTCGGGCCTGGTTAGTACTTGGATGGGAGACCGCCTGGGAATACCAGGTGCCGTAAGCTTTTTGTCCCGGCAGGGGGTGCTGTTTCCACGTGCAACTTTATGAGGAAATCACAAGACAAACTGTTTTTTGCTGGCGGTTCATATAAACAAACTCACAAACTAACTAACTAACTAACTAAATGAATGAATGAATGAATGAATAAATGAACACCACATGCACGGCTTCATAGGCAAGGTGCACTTCCTCCATGCTGCAGGTTTATAAGGCCTGTTTGCAACAGCGTCTCTCGCTTACGGCCATACCACCCTGAGAACGCCCGATCTCGTCTGATCTCGGAAGCTAAGCAGGGTCGGGCCTGGTTAGTACTTGGATGGGAGACCGCCTGGGAATACCAGGTGCCGTAAGCTTTTTGTCCCGGCAGGGGGTGCTGTTTCCACGTGCAACTTTATGAGGAAATCACAAGACAAACTGTTTTTTGCTGCCGGTTCATTTAAACAAACTCACAAACTAACTAACTAACTAACTAACTAAATGAATGAATGAATAAATGAACACCACATGCACGGCTTCATAGGCAAGGTGCACTTCCTCCATGCTGCAGGTTTATAAGGCCTGTTTGCAACAGCGTCTCTCGCTTACGGCCATACCACCCTGAGAACGCCCGATCTCGTCTGATCTCGGAAGCTAAGCAGGGTCGGGCCTGGTTAGTACTTGGATGGGAGACCGCCTGGGAATACCAGGTGCCGTAAGCTTTTTGTCCCGGCAGGGGTGCTGTTTCCACGTGCAACTTTATGAGGAAATCACAAGACAAACTGTTTTTTGCTGCCGGTTCATTTAAACAAACTCACAAACTAACTAACTAACTAACTAAATGAATGAATGAATGAATGAATAAATGAACACCACATGCACGGCTTCATAGGCAAGGTGCACTTCCTCCATGCTGCAGGTTTATAAGGCCTGTTTGCAACAGCGTCTCTCGCTTACGGCCATACCACCCTGAGAACGCCCGATCTCGTCTGATCTCGGAAGCTAAGCAGGGTCGGGCCTGGTTAGTACTTGGATGGGAGACCGCCTGGGAATACCAGGTGCCGTAAGCTTTTTGTCCCGGCAGGGGGTGCTGTTTCCACGTGCAACTTTATGAGGAAATCACAAGACAAACTGTTTTTTGCTGCCGGTTCATTTAAACAAACTCACAAACTAACTAACTAACTAACTAAATGAATGAATGAATGAATGAATAAATGAACACCACATGCACGGCTTCATAGGCAAGGTGCACTTCCTCCATGCTGCAGGTTTATAAGGCCTGTTTGCAACAGCGTCTCTCGCTTACGGCCATACCACCCTGAGAACGCCCGATCTCGTCTGATCTCGGAAGCTAAGCAGGGTCGGGCCTGGTTAGTACTTGGATGGGAGACCGCCTGGGAATACCAGGTGCCGTAAGCTTTTTGTCCCGGCAGGGGGTGCTGTTTCCACGTGCAACTTTATGAGGAAATCACAAGACAAACTGTTTTTTGCTGCCGGTTCATTTAAACAAACTCACAAACTAACTAACTAACTAACTAACTAAATGAATGAATGAATAAATGAACACCACATGCACGGCTTCATAGGCAAGGTGCACTTCCTCCATGCTGCAGGTTTATAAGGCCTGTTTGCAACAGCGTCTCTCGCTTACGGCCATACCACCCTGAGAACGCCCGATCTCGTCTGATCTCGGAAGCTAAGCAGGGTCGGGCCTGGTTAGTACTTGGATGGGAGACCGCCTGGGAATACCAGGTGCCGTAAGCTTTTTGTCCCGGCAGGGGTGCTGTTTCCACGTGCAACTTTGTGAGGAAATCACAAGACAAACTGTTTTTTGCTGGCGGTTCATTTAAACAAACTCACAAACTAACTAACTAACTAACTAAATGAATGAATGAATGAATGAATAAATGAACACCACATGCACGGCTTCATAGGCAAGGTGCACTTCCTCCATGCTGCAGGTTTATAAGGCCTGTTTGCAACAGCGTCTCTCGCTTACGGCCATACCACCCTGAGAACGCCCGATCTCGTCTGATCTCGGAAGCTAAGCAGGGTCGGGCCTGGTTAGTACTTGGATGGGAGACCGCCTGGGAATACCAGGTGCCGTAAGCTTTTTGTCCCGGCAGGGGGTGCTGTTTCCACGTGCAACTTTATGAGGAAATCACAAGACAAACTGTTTTTTGCTGCCGGTTCATTTAAACAAACTCACAAACTAACTAACTAACTAACTAACTAAATGAATGAATGAATAAATGAACACCACATGCACGGCTTCATAGGCAAGGTGCACTTCCTCCATGCTGCAGGTTTATAAGGCCTGTTTGCAACAGTGTCTCTCGCTTACGGCCATACCACCCTGAGAACGCCCGATCTCGTCTGATCTCGGAAGCTAAGCAGGGTCGGGCCTGGTTAGTACTTGGATGGGAGACCGCCTGGGAATACCAGGTGCCGTAAGCTTTTTGTCCCGGCAGGGGTGCTGTTTCCACGTGCAACTTTGTGAGGAAATCACAAGACAAACTGTTTTTTGCTGGCGGTTCATTTAAACAAACTCACAAACTAACTAACTAACTAACTAAATGAATGAATGAATGAATGAATAAATGAACACCACATGCACGGCTTCATAGGCAAGGTGCACTTCCTCCATGCTGCAGGTTTATAAGGCCTGTTTGCAACAGCGTCTCTCGCTTACGGCCATACCACCCTGAGAACGCCCGATCTCGTCTGATCTCGGAAGCTAAGCAGGGTCGGGCCTGGTTAGTACTTGGATGGGAGACCGCCTGGGAATACCAGGTGCCGTAAGCTTTTTGTCCCGGCAGGGGTGCTGTTTCCACGTGCAACTTTGTGAGGAAATCACAAGACAAACTGTTTTTTGCTGCCGGTTCATTTAAACAAACTCACAAACTAACTAACTAACTAACTAAATGAATGAATGAATGAATGAATAAATGAACACCACATGCACGGCTTCATAGGCAAGGTGCACTTCCTCCATGCTGCAGGTTTATAAGGCCTGTTTGCAACAGCGTCTCTCGCTTACGGCCATACCACCCTGAGAACGCCCGATCTCGTCTGATCTCGGAAGCTAAGCAGGGTCGGGCCTGGTTAGTACTTGGATGGGAGACCGCCTGGGAATACCAGGTGCCGTAAGCTTTTTGTCCCGGCAGGGGGTGCTGTTTCCACGTGCAACTTTATGAGGAAATCACAAGACAAACTGTTTTTTGCTGCCGGTTCATTTAAACAAACTCACAAACTAACTAACTAACTAACTAACTAAATGAATGAATGAATAAATGAACACCACATGCACGGCTTCATAGGCAAGGTGCACTTCCTCCATGCTGCAGGTTTATAAGGCCTGTTTGCAACAGCGTCTCTCGCTTACGGCCATACCACCCTGAGAACGCCCGATCTCGTCTGATCTCGGAAGCTAAGCAGGGTCGGGCCTGGTTAGTACTTGGATGGGAGACCGCCTGGGAATACCAGGTGCCGTAAGCTTTTTGTCCCGGCAGGGGTGCTGTTTCCACGTGCAACTTTGTGAGGAAATCACAAGACAAACTGTTTTTTGCTGCCGGTTCATTTAAACAAACTCACAAACTAACTAACTAACTAACTAAATGAATGAATGAATGAATGAATAAATGAACACCACATGCACGGCTTCATAGGCAAGGTGCACTTCCTCCATGCTGCAGGTTTATAAGGCCTGTTTGCAACAGCGTCTCTCGCTTACGGCCATACCACCCTGAGAACGCCCGATCTCGTCTGATCTCGGAAGCTAAGCAGGGTCGGGCCTGGTTAGTACTTGGATGGGAGACCGCCTGGGAATACCAGGTGCCGTAAGCTTTTTGTCCCGGCAGGGGGTGCTGTTTCCACATGCAACTTTATGAGGAAATCACAAGACAAACTGTTTTTTGCTGCCGGTTCATTTAAACAAACTCACAAACTAACTAACTAACTAACTAACTAAATGAATGAATGAATAAATGAACACCACATGCACGGCTTCATAGGCAAGGTGCACTTCCTCCATGCTGCAGGTTTATAAGGCCTGTTTGCAACAGCGTCTCTCGCTTACGGCCATACCACCCTGAGAACGCCCGATCTCGTCTGATCTCGGAAGCTAAGCAGGGTCGGGCCTTGTTAGTACTTGGATGGGAGACCGCCTGGGAATACCAGGTGCCGTAAGCTTTTTGTCCCGGCAGGGGTGCTGTTTCCACGTGCAACTTTGTGAGGAAATCACAAGACAAACTGTTTTTTGCTGCCGGTTCATTTAAACAAACTCACAAACTAACTAACTAACTAACTAACTAAATGAATGAATGAATAAATGAACACCACATGCACGGCTTCATAGGCAAGGTGCACTTCCTCCATGCTGCAGGTTTATAAGGCCTGTTTGCAACAGCGTCTCTCGCTTACGGCCATACCACCCTGAGAACGCCCGATCTCGTCTGATCTCGGAAGCTAAGCAGGGTCGGGCCTGGTTAGTACTTGGATGGGAGACCGCCTGGGAATACCAGGTGCCGTAAGCTTTTTGTCCCGGCAGGGGTGCTGTTTCCACGTGCAACTTTGTGAGGAAATCACAAGACAAACTGTTTTTTGCTGGCGGTTCATTTAAACAAACTCACAAACTAACTAACTAACTAACTAAATGAATGAATGAATGAATGAATAAATGAACACCACATGCACGGCTTCATAGGCAAGGTGCACTTCCTCCATGCTGCAGGTTTATAAGGCCTGTTTGCAACAGCGTCTCTCGCTTACGGCCATACCACCCTGAGAACGCCCGATCTCGTCTGATCTCGGAAGCTAAGCAGGGTCGGGCCTGGTTAGTACTTGGATGGGAGACCGCCTGGGAATACCAGGTGCCGTAAGCTTTTTGTCCCGGCAGGGGGTGCTGTTTCCACGTGCAACTTTATGAGGAAATCACAAGACAAACTGTTTTTTGCTGCCGGTTCATTTAAACAAACTCACAAACTAACTAACTAACTAACTAACTAAATGAATGAATGAATAAATGAACACCACATGCACGGCTTCATAGGCAAGGTGCACTTCCTCCATGCTGCAGGTTTATAAGGCCTGTTTGCAACAGTGTCTCTCGCTTACGGCCATACCACCCTGAGAACGCCCGATCTCGTCTGATCTCGGAAGCTAAGCAGGGTCGGGCCTGGTTAGTACTTGGATGGGAGACCGCCTGGGAATACCAGGTGCCGTAAGCTTTTTGTCCCGGCAGGGGTGCTGTTTCCACGTGCAACTTTGTGAGGAAATCACAAGACAAACTGTTTTTTGCTGGCGGTTCATTTAAACAAACTCACAAACTAACTAACTAACTAACTAAATGAATGAATGAATGAATGAATAAATGAACACCACATGCACGGCTTCATAGGCAAGGTGCACTTCCTCCATGCTGCAGGTTTATAAGGCCTGTTTGCAACAGCGTCTCTCGCTTACGGCCATACCACCCTGAGAACGCCCGATCTCGTCTGATCTCGGAAGCTAAGCAGGGTCGGGCCTGGTTAGTACTTGGATGGGAGACCGCCTGGGAATACCAGGTGCCGTAAGCTTTTTGTCCCGGCAGGGGGTGCTGTTTCCACGTGCAACTTTATGAGGAAATCACAAGACAAACTGTTTTTTGCTGCCGGTTCATTTAAACAAACTCACAAACTAACTAACTAACTAAATGAATGAATGAATGAATGAATAAATGAACACCACATGCACGGCTTCATAGGCAAGGTGCACTTCCTCCATGCTGCAGGTTTATAAGGCCTGTTTGCAACAGCGTCTCTCGCTTACGGCCATACCACCCTGAGAACGCCCGATCTCGTCTGATCTCGGAAGCTAAGCAGGGTCGGGCCTGGTTAGTACTTGGATGGGAGACCGCCTGGGAATACCAGGTGCCGTAAGCTTTTTGTCCCGGCAGGGGGTGCTGTTTCCACGTGCAACTTTATGAGGAAATCACAAGACAAACTGTTTTTTGCTGCCGGTTCATTTAAACAAACTCACAAACTAACTAACTAACTAACTAACTAAATGAATGAATGAATAAATGAACACCACATGCACGGCTTCATAGGCAAGGTGCACTTCCTCCATGCTGCAGGTTTATAAGGCCTGTTTGCAACAGCGTCTCTCGCTTACGGCCATACCACCCTGAGAACGCCCGATCTCGTCTGATCTCGGAAGCTAAGCAGGGTCGGGCCTGGTTAGTACTTGGATGGGAGACCGCCTGGGAATACCAGGTGCCGTAAGCTTTTTGTCCCGGCAGGGGTGCTGTTTCCACGTGCAACTTTGTGAGGAAATCACAAGACAAACTGTTTTTTGCTGGCGGTTCATTTAAACAAACTCACAAACTAACTAACTAACTAACTAACTAAATGAATGAATGAATGAATAAATGAACACCACATGCACGGCTTCATAGGCAAGGTGCACTTCCTCCATGCTGCAGGTTTATAAGGCCTGTTTGCAACAGCGTCTCTCGCTTACGGCCATACCACCCTGAGAACGCCCGATCTCGTCTGATCTCGGAAGCTAAGCAGGGTCGGGCCTGGTTAGTACTTGGATGGGAGACCGCCTGGGAATACCAGGTGCCGTAAGCTTTTTGTCCCGGCAGGGGTGCTTTTTCCACGTGCAACTTTGTGAGGAAATCACAAGACAAACTGTTTTTTGCTGGCGGTTCATTTAAACAAACTCACAAACTAACTAACTAACTAACTAAATGAATGAATGAATGAATGAATAAATGAACACCACATGCACGGCTTCATAGGCAAGGTGCACTTCCTCCATGCTGCAGGTTTATAAGGCCTGTTTGCAACAGCGTCTCTCGCTTACGGCCATACCACCCTGAGAACGCCCGATCTCGTCTGATCTCGGAAGCTAAGCAGGGTCGGGCCTGGTTAGTACTTGGATGGGAGACCGCCTGGGAATACCAGGTGCCGTAAGCTTTTTGTCCCGGCAGGGGTGCTGTTTCCACGTGCAACTTTATGAGGAAATCACAAGACAAACTGTTTTTTGCTGCCGGTTCATTTAAACAAACTCACAAACTAACTAACTAACTAAATGAATGAATGAATAAATGAACACCACATGCACGGCTTCATAGGCAAGGTGCACTTCCTCCATGCTGCAGGTTTATAAGGCCTGTTTGCAACAGCGTCTCTCGCTTACGGCCATACCACCCTGAGAACGCCCGATCTCGTCTGATCTCGGAAGCTAAGCAGGGTCGGGCCTGGTTAGTACTTGGATGGGAGACCGCCTGGGAATACCAGGTGCCGTAAGCTTTTTGTCCCGGCAGGGGGTGCTGTTTCCACGTGCAACTTTATGAGGAAATCACAAGACAAACTGTTTTTTGCTGCCGGTTCATTTAAACAAACTCACAAACTAACTAACTAACTAACTAACTAAATGAATGAATGAATAAATGAACACCACATGCACGGCTTCATAGGCAAGGTGCACTTCCTCCATGCTGCAGGTTTATAAGGCCTGTTTGCAACAGCGTCTCTCGCTTACGGCCATACCACCCTGAGAACGCCCGATCTCGTCTGATCTCGGAAGCTAAGCAGGGTCGGGCCTGGTTAGTACTTGGATGGGAGACCGCCTGGGAATACCAGGTGCCGTAAGCTTTTTGTCCCGGCAGGGGTGCTGTTTCCACGTGCAACTTTGTGAGGAAATCACAAGACAAACTGTTTTTTGCTGCCGGTTCATTTAAACAAACTCACAAACTAACTAACTAACTAAATGAATGAATGAATAAATGAACACCACATGCACGGCTTCATAGGCAAGGTGCACTTCCTCCATGCTGCAGGTTTATAAGGCCTGTTTGCAACAGCGTCTCTCGCTTACGGCCATACCACCCTGAGAACGCCCGATCTCGTCTGATCTCGGAAGCTAAGCAGGGTCGGGCCTGGTTAGTACTTGGATGGGAGACCGCCTGGGAATACCAGGTGCCGTAAGCTTTTTGTCCCGGCAGGGGTGCTGTTTCCACGTGCAACTTTGTGAGGAAATCACAAGACAAACTGTTTTTTGCTGGCGGTTCATTTAAACAAACTCACAAACTAACTAACTAACTAACTAAATGAATGAATGAATGAATGAATAAATGAACACCACATGCACGGCTTCATAGGCAAGGTGCACTTCCTCCATGCTGCAGGTTTATAAGGCCTGTTTGCAACAGCGTCTCTCGCTTACGGCCATACCACCCTGAGAACGCCCGATCTCGTCTGATCTCGGAAGCTAAGCAGGGTCGGGCCTGGTTAGTACTTGGATGGGAGACCGCCTGGGAATACCAGGTGCCGTAAGCTTTTTGTCCCGGCAGGGGTGCTGTTTCCACGTGCAACTTTATGAGGAAATCACAAGACAAACTGTTTTTTGCTGCCGGTTCATTTAAACAAACTCACAAACTAACTAACTAACTAAATGAATGAATGAATAAATGAACACCACATGCACGGCTTCATAGGCAAGGTGCACTTCCTCCATGCTGCAGGTTTATAAGGCCTGTTTGCAACAGCGTCTCTCGCTTACGGCCATACCACCCTGAGAACGCCCGATCTCGTCTGATCTCGGAAGCTAAGCAGGGTCGGGCCTGGTTAGTACTTGGATGGGAGACCGCCTGGGAATACCAGGTGCCGTAAGCTTTTTGTCCCGGCAGGGGGTGCTGTTTCCACGTGCAACTTTATGAGGAAATCACAAGACAAACTGTTTTTTGCTGCCGGTTCATTTAAACAAACTCACAAACTAACTAACTAACTAAATGAATGAATGAATAAATGAACACCACATGCACGGCTTCATAGGCAAGGTGCACTTCCTCCATGCTGCAGGTTTATAAGGCCTGTTTGCAACAGCGTCTCTCGCTTACGGCCATACCACCCTGAGAACGCCCGATCTCGTCTGATCTCGGAAGCTAAGCAGGGTCGGGCCTGGTTAGTACTTGGATGGGAGACCGCCTGGGAATACCAGGTGCCGTAAGCTTTTTGTCCCGGCAGGGGGTGCTGTTTCCACGTGCAACTTTATGAGGAAATCACAAGACAAACTGTTTTTTGCTGCCGGTTCATTTAAACAAACTCACAAACTAACTAACTAACTAACTAACTAACTAAATGAATGAATGAATAAATGAACACCACATGCACGGCTTCATAGGCAAGGTGCACTTCCTCCATGCTGCAGGTTTATAAGGCCTGTTTGCAACAGCGTCTCTCGCTTACGGCCATACCACCCTGAGAACGCCCGATCTCGTCTGATCTCGGAAGCTAAGCAGGGTCGGGCCTGGTTAGTACTTGGATGGGAGACCGCCTGGGAATACCAGGTGCCGTAAGCTTTTTGTCCCGGCAGGGGTGCTGTTTCCACGTGCAACTTTGTGAGGAAATCACAAGACAAACTGTTTTTTGCTGCCGGTTCATTTAAACAAACTCACAAACTAACTAACTAACTAAATGAATGAATGAATAAATGAACACCACATGCACGGCTTCATAGGCAAGGTGCACTTCCTCCATGCTGCAGGTTTATAAGGCCTGTTTGCAACAGCGTCTCTCGCTTACGGCCATACCACCCTGAGAACGCCCGATCTCGTCTGATCTCGGAAGCTAAGCAGGGTCGGGCCTGGTTAGTACTTGGATGGGAGACCGCCTGGGAATACCAGGTGCCGTAAGCTTTTTGTCCCGGCAGGGGTGCTGTTTCCACGTGCAACTTTGTGAGGAAATCACAAGACAAACTGTTTTTTGCTGGCGGTTCATTTAAACAAACTCACAAACTAACTAACTAACTAACTAAATGAATGAATGAATGAATGAATAAATGAACACCACATGCACGGCTTCATAGGCAAGGTGCACTTCCTCCATGCTGCAGGTTTATAAGGCCTGTTTGCAACAGCGTCTCTCGCTTACGGCCATACCACCCTGAGAACGCCCGATCTCGTCTGATCTCGGAAGCTAAGCAGGGTCGGGCCTGGTTAGTACTTGGATGGGAGACCGCCTGGGAATATCAGGTGCCGTAAGCTTTTTGTCCCGGCAGGGGGTGCTGTTTCCACGTGCAACTTTATGAGGAAATCACAAGACAAACTGTTTTTTGCTGCCGGTTCATTTAAACAAACTCACAAACTAACTAACTAACTAACTAACTAAATGAATGAATGAATAAATGAATAAATGAACACCACATGCACGGCTTCATAGGCAAGGTGCACTTCCTCCATGCTGCAGGTTTATAAGGCCTGTTTGCAACAGCGTCTCTCGCTTACGGCCATACCACCCTGAGAACGCCCGATCTCGTCTGATCTCGGAAGCTAAGCAGGGACGGGCCTGGTTAGTACTTGGATGGGAGACCGCCTGGGAATACCAGGTGCCGTAAGCTTTTTGTCCCAGCAGGGGGTGCTGTTTCCACGTGCAACTTTATGAGGAAATCACAAGACAAACTGTTTTTTGCTGCCGGTTCATTTAAACAAACTCACAAACTAACTAACTAACTAACTAACTAAATGAATGAATGAATAAATGAACACCACATGCACGGCTTCATAGGCAAGGTGCACTTCCTCCATGCTGCAGGTTTATAAGGCCTGTTTGCAACAGCGTCTCTCGCTTACGGCCATACCACCCTGAGAACGCCCGATCTCGTCTGATCTCGGAAGCTAAGCAGGGTCGGGCCTGGTTAGTACTTGGATGGGAGACCGCCTGGGAATACCAGGTGCCGTAAGCTTTTTGTCCCGGCAGGGGTGCTGTTTCCACGTGCAACTTTGTGAGGAAATCACAAGACAAACTGTTTTTTGCTGGCGGTTCATTTAAACAAACTCACAAACTAACTAACTAACTAACTAAATGAATGAATGAATGAATGAATAAATGAACACCACATGCACGGCTTCATAGGCAAGGTGCACTTCCTCCATGCTGCAGGTTTATAAGGCCTGTTTGCAACAGCGTCTCTCGCTTACGGCCATACCACCCTGAGAACGCCCGATCTCGTCTGATCTCGGAAGCTAAGCAGGGTCGGGCCTGGTTAGTACTTGGATGGGAGACCGCCTGGGAATACCAGGTGCCGTAAGCTTTTTGTCCCGGCAGGGGGTGCTGTTTCCACGTGCAACTTTATGAGGAAATCACAAGACAAACTGTTTTTTGCTGCCGGTTCATTTAAACAAACTCACAAACTAACTAACTAACTAAATGAATGAATGAATAAATGAACACCACATGCACGGCTTCATAGGCAAGGTGCACTTCCTCCATGCTGCAGGTTTATAAGGCCTGTTTGCAACAGCGTCTCTCGCTTACGGCCATACCACCCTGAGAACGCCCGATCTCGTCTGATCTCGGAAGCTAAGCAGGGTCGGGCCTGGTTAGTACTTGGATGGGAGACCGCCTGGGAATACCAGGTGCCGTAAGCTTTTTGTCCCGGCAGGGGGTGCTGTTTCCACGTGCAACTTTATGAGGAAATCACAAGACAAACTGTTTTTTGCTGCCGGTTCATTTAAACAAACTCACAAACTAACTAACTAACTAACTAACTAAATGAATGAATGAATAAATGAACACCACATGCACGGCTTCATAGGCAAGGTGCACTTCCTCCATGCTGCAGGTTTATAAGGCCTGTTTGCAACAGCGTCTCTCGCTTACGGCCATACCACCCTGAGAACGCCCGATCTCGTCTGATCTCGGAAGCTAAGCAGGGTCGGGCCTGGTTAGTACTTGGATGGGAGACCGCCTGGGAATACCAGGTGCCGTAAGCTTTTTGTCCCGGCAGGGGGTGCTGTTTCCACGTGCAACTTTATGAGGAAATCACAAGACAAACTGTTTTTTGCTGCCGGTTCATTTAAACAAACTCACAAACTAACTAACTAACTAACTAATTAAATGAATGAATGAATAAATGAACACCACATGCACGGCTTCATAGGCAAGGTGCACTTCCTCCATGCTGCAGGTTTATAAGGCCTGTTTGCAACAGCGTCTCTCGCTTACGGCCATACCACCCTGAGAACGCCCGATCTCGTCTGATCTCGGAAGCTAAGCAGGGTCGGGCCTGGTTAGTACTTGGATGGGAGACCGCCTGGGAATACCAGGTGCCGTAAGCTTTTTGTCCCGGCAGGGGTGCTGTTTCCACGTGCAACTTTGTGAGGAAATCACAAGACAAACTGTTTTTTGCTGGCGGTTCATTTAAACAAACTCACAAACTAACTAACTAACTAACTAAATGAATGAATGAATGAATGAATAAATGAACACCACATGCACGGCTTCATAGGCAAGGTGCACTTCCTCCATGCTGCAGGTTTATAAGGCCTGTTTGCAACAGCGTCTCTCGCTTACGGCCATACCACCCTGAGAACGCCCGATCTCGTCTGAACTCGGAAGCTAAGCAGGGTCGGGCCTGGTTAGTACTTGGATGGGAGACCGCCTGGGAATACCAGGTGCCGTAAGCTTTTTGTCCCGGCAGGGGGTGCTGTTTCCACGTGCAACTTTATGAGGAAATCACAAGACAAACTGTTTTTTGCTGCCGGTTCATTTAAACAAACTCACAAACTAACTAACTAACTAACTAACTAAATGAATGAATGAATAAATGAACACCACATGCACGGCTTCATAGGCAAGGTGCACTTCCTCCATGCTGCAGGTTTATAAGGCCTGTTTGCAACAGCGTCTCTCGCTTACGGCCATACCACCCTGAGAACGCCCGATCTCGTCTGATCTCGGAAGCTAAGCAGGGTCGGGCCTGGTTAGTACTTGGATGGGAGACCGCCTGGGAATACCAGGTGCCGTACGCTTTTTGTCCCGGCAGGGGTGCTGTTTCCACGTGCAACTTTGTGAGGAAATCACAAGACAAACTGTTTTTTGCTGGCGGTTCATTTAAACAAACTCACAAACTAACTAACTAACTAACTAAATGAATGAATGAATGAATGAATAAATGAACACCACATGCACGGCTTCATAGGCAAGGTGCACTTCCTCCATGCTGCAGGTTTATAAGGCCTGTTTGCAACAGCGTCTCTCGCTTACGGCCATACCACCCTGAGAACGCCCGATCTCGTCTGATCTCGGAAGCTAAGCAGGGTCGGGCCTGGTTAGTACTTGGATGGGAGACCGCCTGGGAATACCAGGTGCCGTAAGCTTTTTGTCCCGGCAGGGGGTGCTGTTTCCACGTGCAACTTTATGAGGAAATCACAAGACAAACTGTTTTTTGCTGCCGGTTCATTTAAACAAACTCACAAACTAACTAACTAACTAACTAAATGAATGAATGAATGAATGAATAAATGAACACCACATGCACGGCTTCATAGGCAAGGTGCACTTCCTCCATGCTGCAGGTTTATAAGGCCTGTTTGCAACAGCGTCTCTCGCTTACGGCCATACCACCCTGAGAACGCCCGATCTCGTCTGATCTCGGAAGCTAAGCAGGGTCGGGCCTGGTTAGTACTTGGATGGGAGACCGCCTGGGAATACCAGGTGCCGTAAGCTTTTTGTCCCGGCAGGGGTGCTGTTTCCACGTGCAACTTTGTGAGGAAATCACAAGACAAACTGTTTTTTGCTGGCGGTTCATTTAAACAAACTCACAAACTAACTAACTAACTAACTAAATGAATGAATGAATGAATGAATAAATGAACACCACATGCACGGCTTCATAGGCAAGGTGCACTTCCTCCATGCTGCAGGTTTATAAGGCCTGTTTGCAACAGCGTCTCTCGCTTACGGCCATACCACCCTGAGAACGCCCGATCTCGTCTGATCTCGGAAGCTAAGCAGGGTCGGGCCTGGTTAGTACTTGGATGGGAGACCGCCTGGGAATACCAGGTGCCGTAAGCTTTTTGTCCCGGCAGGGGGTGCTGTTTCCACGTGCAACTTTATGAGGAAATCACAAGACAAACTGTTTTTTGCTGCCGGTTCATTTAAACAAACTCACAAACTAACTAACTAACTAAATGAATGAATGAATAAATGAACACCACATGCACGGCTTCATAGGCAAGGTGCACTTCCTCCATGCTGCAGGTTTATAAGGCCTGTTTGCAACAGCGTCTCTCGCTTACGGCCATACCACCCTGAGAACGCCCGATCTCGTCTGATCTCGGAAGCTAAGCAGGGTCGGGCCTGGTTAGTACTTGGATGGGAGACCGCCTGGGAATACCAGGTGCCGTAAGCTTTTTGTCCCGGCAGGGGGTGCTGTTTCCACGTGCAACTTTATGAGGAAATCACAAGACAAACTGTTTTTTGCTGCCGGTTCATTTAAACAAACTCACAAACTAACTAACTAACTAACTAACTAAATGAATGAATGAATAAATGAACACCACATGCACGGCTTCATAGGCAAGGTGCACTTCCTCCATGCTGCAGGTTTATAAGGCCTGTTTGCAACAGCGTCTCTCGCTTACGGCCATACCACCCTGAGAACGCCCGATCTCGTCTGATCTCGGAAGCTAAGCAGGGTCGGGCCTGGTTAGTACTTGGATGGGAGACCGCCTGGGAATACCAGGTGCCGTAAGCTTTTTGTCCCGGCAGGGGTGCTGTTTCCACGTGCAACTTTGTGAGGAAATCACAAGACAAACTGTTTTTTGCTGGCGGTTCATTTAAACAAACTCACAAACTAACTAACTAACTAACTAAATGAATGAATGAATGAATGAATAAATGAACACCACATGCACGGCTTCATAGGCAAGGTGCACTTCCTCCATGCTGCAGGTTTATAAGGCCTGTTTGCAACAGCGTCTCTCGCTTACGGCCATACCACCCTGAGAACGCCCGATCTCGTCTGAACTCGGAAGCTAAGCAGGGTCGGGCCTGGTTAGTACTTGGATGGGAGACCGCCTGGGAATACCAGGTGCCGTAAGCTTTTTGTCCCGGCAGGGGGTGCTGTTTCCACGTGCAACTTTATGAGGAAATCACAAGACAAACTGTTTTTTGCTGCCGGTTCATTTAAACAAACTCACAAACTAACTAACTAACTAACTAACTAAATGAATGAATGAATAAATGAACACCACATGCACGGCTTCATAGGCAAGGTGCACTTCCTCCATGCTGCAGGTTTATAAGGCCTGTTTGCAACAGCGTCTCTAGCTTACGGCCATACCACCCTGAGAACGCCCGATCTCGTCTGATCTCGGAAGCTAAGCAGGGTCGGGCCTGGTTAGTACTTGGATGGGAGACCGCCTGGGAATACCAGGTGCCGTAAGCTTTTTGTCCCGGCAGGGGGTGCTGTTTCCACGTGCAACTTTATGAGGAAATCACAAGACAAACTGTTTTTTGCTGCCGGTTCATTTAAACAAACTCACAAACTAACTAACTAACTAACTAACTAAATGAATGAATGAATAAATGAACACCACATGCACGGCTTCATAGGCAAGGTGCACTTCCTCCATGCTGCAGGTTTATAAGGCCTGTTTGCAACAGCGTCTCTCGCTTACGGCCATACCACCCTGAGAACGCCCGATCTCGTCTGATCTCGGAAGCTAAGCAGGGTCGGGCCTGGTTAGTACTTGGATGGGAGACCGCCTGGGAATACCAGGTGCCGTAAGCTTTTTGTCCCGGCAGGGGTGCTGTTTCCACGTGCAACTTTGTGAGGAAATCACAAGACAAACTGTTTTTTGCTGGCGGTTCATTTAAACAAACTCACAAACTAACTAACTAACTAACTAAATGAATGAATGAATGAATGAATAAATGAACACCACATGCACGGCTTCATAGGCAAGGTGCACTTCCTCCATGCTGCAGGTTTATAAGGCCTGTTTGCAACAGCGTCTCTCGCTTACGGCCATACCACCCTGAGAACGCCCGATCTCGTCTGATCTCGGAAGCTAAGCAGGGTCGGGCCTGGTTAGTACTTGGATGGGAGACCGCCTGGGAATACCAGGTGCCGTAAGCTTTTTGTCCCGGCAGGGGGTGCTGTTTCCACGTGCAACTTTATGAGGAAATCACAAGACAAACTGTTTTTTGCTGCCGGTTCATTTAAACAAACTCACAAACTAACTAACTAACTAACTAACTAAATGAATGAATGAATAAATGAACACCACATGCACGGCTTCATAGGCAAGGTGCACTTCCTCCATGCTGCAGGTTTATAAGGCCTGTTTGCAACAGCGTCTCTCGCTTACGGCCATACCACCCTGAGAACGCCCGATCTCGTCTGATCTCGGAAGCTAAGCAGGGTCGGGCCTGGTTAGTACTTGGATGGGAGACCGCCTGGGAATACCAGGTGCCGTAACCTTTTTGTCCCGGCAGGGGTGCTGTTTCCACGTGCAACTTTGTGAGGAAATCACAAGACAAACTGTTTTTTGCTGGCGGTTCATTTAAACAAACTCACAAACTAACTAACTAACTAACTAAATGAATGAATGAATGAATGAATAAATGAACACCACATGCACGGCTTCATAGGCAAGGTGCACTTCCTCCATGCTGCAGGTTTATAAGGCCTGTTTGCAACAGCGTCTCTCGCTTACGGCCATACCACCCTGAGAACGCCCGATCTCGTCTGATCTCGGAAGCTAAGCAGGGTCGGGCCTGGTTAGTACTTGGATGGGAGACCGCCTGGGAATACCAGGTGCCGTAAGCTTTTTGTCCCGGCAGGGGGTGCTGTTTCCACGTGCAACTTTATGAGGAAATCACAAGACAAACTGTTTTTTGCTGCCGGTTCATTTAAACAAACTCACAAACTAACTAACTAACTAAATGAATGAATGAATAAATGAACACCACATGCACGGCTTCATAGGCAAGGTGCACTTCCTCCATGCTGCAGGTTTATAAGGCCTGTTTGCAACAGCGTCTCTCGCTTACGGCCATACCACCCTGAGAACGCCCGATCTCGTCTGATCTCGGAAGCTAAGCAGGGTCGGGCCTGGTTAGTACTTGGATGGGAGACCGCCTGGGAATACCAGGTGCCGTAAGCTTTTTGTCCCGGCAGGGGGTGCTGTTTCCACGTGCAACTTTATGAGGAAATCACAAGACAAACTGTTTTTTGCTGCCGGTTCATTTAAACAAACTCACAAACTAACTAACTAACTAAATGAATGAATGAATAAATGAACACCACATGCACGGCTTCATAGGCAAGGTGCACTTCCTCCATGCTGCAGGTTTATAAGGCCTGTTTGCAACAGCGTCTCTCGCTTACGGCCATACCACCCTGAGAACGCCCGGTCTCGTCTGATCTCGGAAGCTAAGCAGGGTCGGGCCTGGTTAGTACTTGGATGGGAGACCGCCTGGGAATACCAGGTGCCGTAAGCTTTTTGTCCCGGCAGGGGTGCTGTTTCCACGTGCAACTTTGTGAGGAAATCACAAGACAAACTGTTTTTTGCTGCCGGTTCATTTAAACAAACTCACAAACTAACTAACTAACTAACTAAATGAATGAATGAATGAATGAATAAATGAACACCACATGCACGGCTTCATAGGCAAGGTGCACTTCCTCCATGCTGCAGGTTTATAAGGCCTGTTTGCAACAGCGTCTCTCGCTTACGGCCATACCACCCTGAGAACGCCCGATCTCGTCTGATCTCGGAAGCTAAGCAGGGTCGGGCCTGGTTAGTACTTGGATGGGAGACCGCCTGGGAATACCAGGTGCCGTAAGCTTTTTGTCCCGGCAGGGGGTGCTGTTTCCACGTGCAACTTTATGAGGAAATCACAAGACAAACTGTTTTTTGCTGCCGGTTCATTTAAACAAACTCACAAACTAACTAACTAACTAACTAACTAAATGAATGAATGAATAAATGAACACCACATGCACGGCTTCATAGGCAAGGTGCACTTCCTCCATGCTGCAGGTTTATAAGGCCTGTTTGCAACAGCGTCTCTCGCTTACGGCCATACCACCCTGAGAACGCCCGATCTCGTCTGATCTCGGAAGCTAAGCAGGGTCGGGCCTGGTTAGTACTTGGATGGGAGACCGCCTGGGAATACCAGGTGCCGTAAGCTTTTTGTCCCGGCAGGGGTGCTGTTTCCACGTGCAACTTTGTGAGGAAATCACAAGACAAACTGTTTTTTGCTGGCGGTTCATTTAAACAAACTCACAAACTAACTAACTAACTAACTAAATGAATGAATGAATGAATGAATAAATGAACACCACATGCACGGCTTCATAGGCAAGGTGCACTTCCTCCATGCTGCAGGTTTATAAGGCCTGTTTGCAACAGCGTCTCTCGCTTACGGCCATACCACCCTGAGAACGCCCGATCTCGTCTGATCTCGGAAGCTAAGCAGGGTCGGGCCTGGTTAGTACTTGGATGGGAGACCGCCTGGGAATACCAGGTGCCGTAAGCTTTTTGTCCCGGCAGGGGGTGCTGTTTCCACGTGCAACTTTGTGAGGAAATCACAAGACAAACTGTTTTTTGCTGCCGGTTCATTTAAACAAACTCACAAACTAACTAACTAACTAAATGAATGAATGAATAAATGAACACCACATGCACGGCTTCATAGGCAAGGTGCACTTCCTCCATGCTGCAGGTTTATAAGGCCTGTTTGCATCAGCGTCTCTCGCTTACGGCCATACCACCCTGAGAACGCCCGATCTCGTCTGATCTCGGAAGCTAAGCAGGGTCGGGCCTGGTTAGTACTTGGATGGGAGACCGCCTGGGAATACCAGGTGCCGTAAGCTTTTTGTCCCGGCAGGGGTGCTTTTTCCACGTGCAACTTTGTGAGGAAATCACAAGACAAACTGTTTTTTGCTGGCGGTTCATTTAAACAAACTCACAAACTAACTAACTAACTAACTAAATGAATGAATGAATGAATGAATAAATGAACACCACATGCACGGCTTCATAGGCAAGGTGCACTTCCTCCATGCTGCAGGTTTATAAGGCCTGTTTGCAACAGCGTCTCTCGCTTACGGCCATACCACCCTGAGAACGCCCGATCTCGTCTGATCTCGGAAGCTAAGCAGGGTCGGGCCTGGTTAGTACTTGGATGGGAGACCGCCTGGGAATACCAGGTGCCGTAAGCTTTTTGTCCCGGCAGGGGGTGCTGTTTCCACGTGCAACTTTATGAGGAAATCACAAGACAAACTGTTTTTTGCTGCCGGTTCATTTAAACAAACTCACAAACTAACTAACTAACTAAATGAATGAATGAATAAATGAACACCACATGCACGGCTTCATAGGCAAGGTGCACTTCCTCCATGCTGCAGGTTTATAAGGCCTGTTTGCAACAGCGTCTCTCGCTTACGGCCATACCACCCTGAGAACGCCCGATCTCGTCTGATCTCGGAAGCTAAGCAGGGTCGGGCCTGGTTAGTACTTGGATGGGAGACCGCCTGGGAATACCAGGTGCCGTAAGCTTTTTGTCCCGGCAGGGGGTGCTGTTTCCACGTGCAACTTTATGAGGAAATCACAAGACAAACTGTTTTTTGCTGCCGGTTCATTTAAACAAACTCACAAACTAACTAACTAACTAAATGAATGAATGAATAAATGAACACCACATGCACGGCTTCATAGGCAAGGTGCACTTCCTCCATGCTGCAGGTTTATAAGGCCTGTTTGCAACAGCGTCTCTCGCTTACGGCCATACCACCCTGAGAACGCCCGATCTCGTCTGATCTCGGAAGCTAAGCAGGGTCGGGCCTGGTTAGTACTTGGATGGGAGACCGCCTGGGAATACCAGGTGCCGTAAGCTTTTTGTCCCGGCAGGGGGTGCTGTTTCCACGTGCAACTTTATGAGGAAATCACAAGACAAACTGTTTTTTGCTGCCGGTTCATTTAAACAAACTCACAAACTAACTAACTAACTAACTAAATGAATGAATGAATGAATGAATAAATGAACACCACATGCACGGCTTCATAGGCAAGGTGCACTTCCTCCATGCTGCAGGTTTATAAGGCCTGTTTGCAACAGCGTCTCTCGCTAACGGCCATACCACCCTGAGAACGCCCGATCTCGTCTGATCTCGGAAGCTAAGCAGGGTCGGGCCTGGTTAGTACTTGGATGGGAGACCGCCTGGGAATACCAGGTGCCGTAAGCTTTTTGTCCCGGCAGGGGGTGCTGTTTCCACGTGCAACTTTATGAGGAAATCACAAGACAAACTGTTTTTTGCTGCCGGTTCATTTAAACAAACTCACAAACTAACTAACTAACTAAATGAATGAATGAATAAATGAACACCACATGCACGGCTTCATAGGCAAGGTGCACTTCCTCCATGCTGCAGGTTTATAAGGCCTGTTTGCAACAGCGTCTCTCGCTTACGGCCATACCACCCTGAGAACGCCCGATCTCGTCTGATCTCGGAAGCTAAGCAGGGTCGGGCCTGGTTAGTACTTGGATGGGAGACCGCCTGGGAATACCAGGTGCCGTAAGCTTTTTGTCCCGGCAGGGATGCTGTTTCCACGTGCAACTTTGTGAGGAAATCACAAGACAAACTGTTTTTTGCTGCCGGTTCATTTAAACAAACTCACAAACTAACTAACTAACTAACTAAATGAATGAATGAATGAATGAATAAATGAACACCACATGCACGGCTTCATAGGCAAGGTGCACTTCCTCCATGCTGCAGGTTTATAAGGCCTGTTTGCAACAGCGTCTCTCGCTTACGGCCATACCACCCTGAGAACGCCCGATCTCGTCTGATCTCGGAAGCTAAGCAGGGTCGGGCCTGGTTAGTACTTTGATGGGAGACCGCCTGGGAATACCAGGTGCCGTAAGCTTTTTGTCCCGGCAGGGGGTGCTGTTTCCACGTGCAACTTTATGAGGAAATCACAAGACAAACTGTTTTTTGCTGCCGGTTCATTTAAACAAACTCACAAACTAACTAACTAACTAACTAACTAAATGAATGAATGAATAAATGAACACCACATGCACGGCTTCATAGGCAAGGTGCACTTCCTCCATGCTGCAGGTTTATAAGGCCTGTTTGCAACAGCGTCTCTCGCTTACGGCCATACCACCCTGAGAACGCCCGATCTCGTCTGATCTCGGAAGCTAAGCAGGGTCGGGCCTGGTTAGTACTTGGATGGGAGACCGCCTGGGAATACCAGGTGCCGTAAGCTTTTTGTCCCGGCAGGGGTGCTGTTTCCACGTGCAACTTTGTGAGGAAATCACAAGACAAACTGTTTTTTGCTGCCGGTTCATTTAAACAAACTCACAAACTAACTAACTAACTAAATGAATGAATGAATAAATGAACACCACATGCACGGCTTCATAGGCAAGGTGCACTTCCTCCATGCTGCAGGTTTATAAGGCCTGTTTGCAACAGCGTCTCTCGCTTACGGCCATACCACCCTGAGAACGCCCGATCTCGTCTGATCTCGGAAGCTAAGCAGGGTCGGGCCTGGTTAGTACTTGGATGGGAGACCGCCTGGGAATACCAGGTGCCGTAAGCTTTTTGTCCCGGCAGGGGGTGCTGTTTCCACGTGCAACTTTATGAGGAAATCACAAGACAAACTGTTTTTTGCTGCCGGTTCATTTAAACAAACTCACAAACTAACTAACTAACTAAATGAATGAATGAATAAATGAACACCACATGCACGGCTTCATAGGCAAGGTGCACTTCCTCCATGCTGCAGGTTTATAAGGCCTGTTTGCAACAGCGTCTCTCGCTTACGGCCATACCACCCTGAGAACGCCCGATCTCGTCTGATCTCGGAAGCTAAGCAGGGTCTGGCCTGGTTAGTACTTGGATGGGAGACCGCCTGGGAATACCAGGTGCCGTAAGCTTTTTGTCCCGGCAGGGGTGCTGTTTCCACGTGCAACTTTGTGAGGAAATCACAAGACAAACTGTTTTTTGCTGCCGGTTCATTTAAACAAACTCACAAACTAACTAACTAACTAACTAAATGAATGAATGAATGAATGAATAAATGAACACCACATGCACGGCTTCATAGGCAAGGTGCACTTCCTCCATGCTGCAGGTTTATAAGGCCTGTTTGCAACAGCGTCTCTCGCTTACGGCCATACCACCCTGAGAACGCCCGATCTCGTCTGATCTCGGAAGCTAAGCAGGGTCGGGCCTGGTTAGTACTTGGATGGGAGACCGCCTGGGAATACCAGGTGCCGTAAGCTTTTTGTCCCGGCAGGGGTGCTGTTTCCACGTGCAACTTTGTGAGGAAATCACAAGACAAACTGTTTTTTGCTGGCGGTTCATTTAAACAAACTCACAAACTAACTAACTAACTAACTAAATGAATGAATGAATGAATGAATAAATGAACACCACATGCACGGCTTCATAGGCAAGGTGCACTTCCTCCATGCTGCAGGTTTATAAGGCCTGTTTGCAACTGCGTCTCTCGCTTACGGCCATACCACCCTGAGAACGCCCGATCTCGTCTGATCTCGGAAGCTAAGCAGGGTCGGGCCTGGTTAGTACTTGGATGGGAGACCGTCTGGGAATACCAGGTGCCGTAAGCTTTTTGTCCCGGCAGGGGGTGCTGTTTCCACGTGCAACTTTATGAGGAAATCACAAGACAAACTGTTTTTTGCTGCCGGTTCATTTAAACAAACTCACAAACTAACTAACTAACTAACTAACTAAATGAATGAATGAATAAATGAACACCACATGCACGGCTTCATAGGCAAGGTGCACTTCCTCCATGCTGCAGGTTTATAAGGCCTGTTTGCAACAGCGTCTCTCGCTTACGGCCATACCACCCTGAGAACGCCCGATCTCGTCTGATCTCGGAAGCTAAGCAGGGTCGGGCCTGGTTAGTACTTGGATGGGAGACCGCCTGGGAATACCAGGTGCCGTAAGCTTTTTGTCCCGGCAGGGGTGCTGTTTCCACGTGCAACTTTGTGAGGAAATCACAAGACAAACTGTTTTTTGCTGCCGGTTCATTTAAACAAACTCACAAACTAACTAACTAACTAAATGAATGAATGAATAAATGAACACCACATGCACGGCTTCATAGGCAAGGTGCACTTCCTCCATGCTGCAGGTTTATAAGGCCTGTTTGCAACAGCGTCTCTCGCTTACGGCCATACCACCCTGAGAACGCCCGATCTCGTCTGATCTCGGAAGCTAAGCAGGGTCGGGCCTGGTTAGTACTTGGATGGGAGACCGCCTGGGAATACCAGGTGCCGTAAGCTTTTTGTCCCGGCAGGGGGTGCTGTTTCCACGTGCAACTTTATGAGGAAATCACAAGACAAACTGTTTTTTGCTGCCGGTTCATTTAAACAAACTCACAAACTAACTAACTAACTAAATGAATGAATGAATAAATGAACACCACATGCACGGCTTCATAGGCAAGGTGCACTTCCTCCATGCTGCAGGTTTATAAGGCCTGTTTGCAACAGCGTCTCTCGCTTACGGCCATACCACCCTGAGAACGCCCGATCTCGTCTGATCTCGGAAGCTAAGCAGGGTCGGGCCTGGTTAGTACTTGGATGGGAGACCGCCTGGGAATACCAGGTGCCGTAAGCTTTTTGTCCCGGCAGGGGGTGCTGTTTCCACGTGCAACTTTATGAGGAAATCACAAGACAAACTGTTTTTTGCTGCCGGTTCATTTAAACAAACTCACAAACTAACTAACTAACTAACTAACTAAATGAATGAATGAATAAATGAACACCACATGCACGGCTTCATAGGCAAGGTGCACTTCCTCCATGCTGCAGGTTTATAAGGCCTGTTTGCAACAGCGTCTCTCGCTTACGGCCATACCACCCTGAGAACGCCCGATCTCGTCTGATCTCGGAAGCTAAGCAGGGTCGGGCCTGGTTAGTACTTGGATGGGAGACCGCCTGGGAATACCAGGTGCCGTAAGCTTTTTGTCCCGGCAGGGGTGCTGTTTCCACGTGCAACTTTGTGAGGAAATCACAAGACAAACTGTTTTTTGCTGCCGGTTCATTTAAACAAACTCACAAACTAACTAACTAACTAACTAAATGAATGAATGAATGAATGAATAAATGAACACCACATGCACGGCTTCATAGGCAAGGTGCACTTCCTCCATGCTGCAGGTTTATAAGGCCTGTTTGCAACAGCGTCTCTCGCTTACGGCCATACCACCCTGAGAACGCCCGATCTCGTCTGATCTCGGAAGCTAAGCAGGGTCGGGCCTGGTTAGTACTTGGATGGGAGACCGTCTGGGAATACCAGGTGCCGTAAGCTTTTTGTCCCGGCAGGGGGTGCTGTTTCCACGTGCAACTTTATGAGGAAATCACAAGACAAACTGTTTTTTGCTGCCGGTTCATTTAAACAAACTCACAAACTAACTAACTAACTAACTAACTAAATGAATGAATGAATGAATGAATAAATGAACACTACATGCACGGCTTCATAGGCAAGGTGCACTTCCTCCATGCTGCAGGTTTATAAGGCCTGTTTGCAACAGCGTCTCTCGCTTACGGCCATACCACCCTGAGAACGCCCGATCTCGTCTGATCTCGGAAGCTAAGCAGGGTCGGGCCTGGTTAGTACTTGGATGGGAGACCGCCTGGGAATACCAGGTGCCGTAAGCTTTTTGTCCCGGCAGGGGGTGCTGTTTCCACGTGCAACTTTATGAGGAAATCACAAGACAAACTGTTTTTTGCTGCCGGTTCATTTAAACAAACTCACAAACTAACTAACTAACTAACTAAATGAATGAATGAATGAATGAATAAATGAACACCACATGCACGGCTTCATAGGCAAGGTGCACTTCCTCCATGCTGCAGGTTTATAAGGCCTGTTTGCAACAGCGTCTCTCGCTTACGGCCATACCACCCTGAGAACGCCCGATCTCGTCTGATCTCGGAAGCTAAGCAGGGTCGGGCCTGGTTAGTACTTGGATGGGAGACCGCCTGGGAATACCAGGTGCCGTAAGCTTTTTGTCCCGGCAGGGGGTGCTGTTTCCACGTGCAACTTTATGAGGAAATCACAAGACAAACTGTTTTTTGCTGCCGGTTCATTTAAACAAACTCACAAACTAACTAACTAACTAACTAACTAAATGAATGAATGAATAAATGAACACCACATGCACGGCTTCATAGGCAAGGTGCACTTCCTCCATGCTGCAGGTTTATAAGGCCTGTTTGCAACAGCGTCTCTCGCTTACGGCCATACCACCCTGAGAACGCCCGATCTCGTCTGATCTCGGAAGCTAAGCAGGGTCGGGCCTGGTTAGTACTTGGATGGGAGACCGCCTGGGAATACCAGGTGCCGTAAGCTTTTTGTCCCGGCAGGGGTGCTGTTTCCACGTGCAACTTTGTGAGGAAATCACAAGACAAACTGTTTTTTGCTGCCGGTTCATTTAAACAAACTCACAAACTAACTAACTAACTAACTAAATGAATGAATGAATGAATGAATAAATGAACACCACATGCACGGCTTCATAGGCAAGGTGCACTTCCTCCATGCTGCAGGTTTATAAGGCCTGTTTGCAACAGCGTCTCTCGCTTACGGCCATACCACCCTGAGAACGCCCGATCTCGTCTGATCTCGGAAGCTAAGCAGGGTCGGGCCTGGTTAGTACTTGGATGGGAGACCGCCTGGGAATACCAGGTGCCGTAAGCTTTTTGTCCCGGCAGGGGGTGCTGTTTCCACGTGCAACTTTATGAGGAAATCACAAGACAAACTGTTTTTTGCTGCCGGTTCATTTAAACAAACTCACAAACTAACTAACTAACTAAATGAATGAATGAATAAATGAACACCACATGCACGGCTTCATAGGCAAGGTGCACTTCCTCCATGCTGCAGGTTTATAAGGCCTGTTTGCAACAGCGTCTCTCGCTTACGGCCATACCACCCTGAGAACGCCCGATCTCGTCTGATCTCGGAAGCTAAGCAGGGTCGGGCCTGGTTAGTACTTGGATGGGAGACCGCCTGGGAATACCAGGTGCCGTAAGCTTTTTGTCCCGGCAGGGGGTGCTGTTTCCACGTGCAACTTTATGAGGAAATCACAAGACAAACTGTTTTTTGCTGGCGGTTCATTTAAACAAACTCACAAACTAACTAACTAACTAACTAAATGAATGAATGAATGAATGAATAAATGAACACCACATGCACGGCTTCATAGGCAAGGTGCACTTCCTCCATGCTGCAGGTTTATAAGGCCTGTTTGCAACAGCGTCTCTCGGTTACGGCCATACCACCCTGAGAACGCCCGATCTCGTCTGATCTCGGAAGCTAAGCAGGGTCGGGCCTGGTTAGTACTTGGATGGGAGACCGCCTGGGAATACCAGGTGCCGTAAGCTTTTTGTCCCGGCAGGGGGTGCTGTTTCCACGTGCAACTTTATGAGGAAATCACAAGACAAACTGTTTTTTGCTGCCGGTTCATTTAAACAAACTCACAAACTAACTAACTAACTAACTAACTAAATGAATGAATGAATAAATGAACACCACATGCACGGCTTCATAGGCAAGGTGCACTTCCTCCATGCTGCAGGTTTATAAGGCCTGTTTGCAACAGCGTCTCTCGCTTACGGCCATACCACCCTGAGAACGCCCGATCTCGTCTGATCTCGGAAGCTAAGCAGGGTCGGGCCTGGTTAGTACTTGGATGGGAGACCGCCTGGGAATACCAGGTGCCGTAAGCTTTTTGTCCCGGCAGGGGTGCTGTTTCCACGTGCAACTTTGTGAGGAAATCACAAGACAAACTGTTTTTTGCTGGCGGTTCATTTAAACAAACTCACAAACTAACTAACTAACTAACTAAATGAATGAATGAATGAATGAATAAATGAACACCACATGCACGGCTTCATAGGCAAGGTGCACTTCCTCCATGCTGCAGGTTTATAAGGCCTGTTTGCAACAGCGTCTCTCGCTTACGGCCATACCACCCTGAGAACGCCCGATCTCGTCTGATCTCGGAAGCTAAGCAGGGTCGGGCCTGGTTAGTACTTGGATGGGAGACCGCCTGGGAATACCAGGTGCCGTAAGCTTTTTGTCCCGGCAGGGGGTGCTGTTTCCACGTGCAACTTTATGAGGAAATCACAAGACAAACTGTTTTTTGCTGCCGGTTCATTTAAACAAACTCACAAACTAACTAACTAACTAAATGAATGAATGAATAAATGAACACCACATGCACGGCTTCATAGGCAAGGTGCACTTCCTCCATGCTGCAGGTTTATAAGGCCTGTTTGCAACAGCGTCTCTCGCTTACGGCCATACCACCCTGAGAACGCCCGATCTCGTCTGATCTCGGAAGCTAAGCAGGGTCGGGCCTGGTTAGTACTTGGATGGGAGACCGCCTGGGAATACCAGGTGCCGTAAGCTTTTTGTCCCGGCAGGGGGTGCTGTTTCCACGTGCAACTTTATGAGGAAATCACAAGACAAACTGTTTTTTGCTGCCGGTTCATTTAAACAAACTCACAAACTAACTAACTAACTAACTAACTAAATGAATGAATGAATGAATGAATAAATGAACACCACATGCACGGCTTCATAGGCAAGGTGCACTTCCTCCATGCTGCAGGTTTATAAGGCCTGTTTGCAACAGCGTCTCTCGCTTACGGCCATACCACCCTGAGAACGCCCGATCTCGTCTGATCTCGGAAGCTAAGCAGGGTCGGGCCTGGTTAGTACTTGGATGGGAGACCGCCTGGGAATACCAGGTGCCGTAAGCTTTTTGTCCCGGCAGGGGGTGCTGTTTCCACGTGCAACTTTATGAGGAAATCACAAGACAAACTGTTTTTTGCTGCCGGTTCATTTAAACAAACTCACAAACTAACTAACTAACTAACTAAATGAATGAATGAATGAATGAATAAATGAACACCACATGCACGGCTTCATAGGCAAGGTGCACTTCCTCCATGCTGCAGGTTTATAAGGCCTGTTTGCAACAGCGTCTCTCGCTTACGGCCATACCACCCTGAGAACGCCCGATCTCGTCTGATCTCGGAAGCTAAGCAGGGTCGGGCCTGGTTAGTACTTGGATGGGAGACCGCCTGGGAATACCAGGTGCCGTAAGCTTTTTGTCCCGGCAGGGGGTGCTGTTTCCACGTGCAACTTTATGAGGAAATCACAAGACAAACTGTTTTTTGCTGGCGGTTCATATAAACAAACTCACAAACTAACTAACTAACTAACTAACTAAATGAATGAATGAATGAATGAATAAATGAACACCACATGCACGGCTTCATAGGCAAGGTGCACTTCCTCCATGCTGCAGGTTTATAAGGCCTGTTTGCAACAGCGTCTCTCGCTTACGGCCATACCACCCTGAGAACGCCCGATCTCGTCTGATCTCGGAAGCTAAGCAGGGTCGGGCCTGGTTAGTACTTGGATGGGAGACCGCCTGGGAATACCAGGTGCCGTAAGCTTTTTGTCCCGGCAGGGGGTGCTGTTTCCACGTGCAACTTTATGAGGAAATCACAAGACAAACTGTTTTTTGCTGGCGGTTCATTTAAACAAACTCACAAACTAACTAACTAACTAACTAAATGAATGAATGAATAAATGAACACCACATGCACGACTTCATAGGCAAGGTGCACTTCCTCCATGCTGCAGGTTTATAAGGCCTGTTTGCAACAGCGTCTCTCGCTTACGGCCATACCACCCTGAGAACGCCCGATCTCGTCTGATCTCGGAAACTAAGCAGGGTCGGGCCTGGTTAGTACTTGGATGGGAGACCGCCTGGGAATACCAGGTGCCGTAAGCTTTTTGTCCCGGCAGGGGGTGCTGTTTCCACGTGCAACTTTATGAGGAAATCACAAGACAAACTGTTTTTTGCTGCCGGTTCATTTAAACAAACTCACAAACTAACTAACTAACTAACTAAATGAATGAATGAATGAATGAATAAATGAACACCACATGCACGGCTTCATAGGCAAGGTGCACTTCCTCCATGCTGCAGGTTTATAAGGCCTGTTTGCAACAGCGTCTCTCGCTTACGGCCATACCACCCTGAGAACGCCCGATCTCGTCTGATCTCGGAAGCTAAGCAGGGTCGGGCCTGGTTAGTACTTGGATGGGAGACCGCCTGGGAATACCAGGTGCCGTAAGCTTTTTGTCCCGGCAGGGGGTGCTGTTTCCACGTGCAACTTTATGAGGAAATCACAAGACAAACTGTTTTTTGCTGCCGGTTCATTTAAACAAACTCACAAACTAACTAACTAACTAACTAACTAAATGAATGAATGAATAAATGAACACCACATGCACGGCTTCATAGGCAAGGTGCACTTCCTCCATGCTGCAGG
>NW_027466185.1:3962500-3967500 GCF_046127955.1 Nelusetta ayraudi
TAAGCTTTTTGTCCCGGCAGGGGGTGCTGTTTCCACGTGCAACTTTGTGAGGAAATCACAAGACAAACTGTTTTTTGCTGCCGGTTCATTTAAACAAACTCACAAACTAACTAACTAACTAAATGAATGAATGAATAAATGAATGAATAAATGAACACCACATGCACGGCTTCATAGGCAAGGTGCACTTCCTCCATGCTGCAGGTTTATAAGGCCTGTTTGCAACAGCGTCTCTCGCTTACGGCCATACCACCCTGAGAACGCCCGATCTCGTCTGATCTCGGAAGCTAAGCAGGGTCGGGCCTGGTTAGTACTTGGATGGGAGACCGCCTGGGAATACCAGGTGCCGTAAGCTTTTTGTCCCGGCAGGGGGTGCTGTTTCCACGTGCAACTTTATGAGGAAATCACAAGACAAACTGTTTTTTGCTGCCGGTTCATTTAAACAAACTCACAAACTAACTAACTAACTAAATGAATGAATGAATAAATGAACACCACATGCACGGCTTCATAGGCAAGGTGCACTTCCTCCATGCTGCAGGTTTATAAGGCCTGTTTGCAACAGCGTCTCTCGCTTACGGCCATACCACCCTGAGAACGCCCGATCTCGTCTGATCTCGGAAGCTAAGCAGGGTCGGGCCTGGTTAGTACTTGGATGGGAGACCGCCTGGGAATACCAGGTGCCGTAAGCTTTTTGTCCCGGCAGGGGTGCTTTTTCCACGTGCAACTTTGTGAGGAAATCACAAGACAAACTGTTTTTTGCTGCCGGTTCATTTAAACAAACTCACAAACTAACTAACTAACTAACTAAATGAATGAATGAATGAATGAATGAATAAATGAACACCACATGCACGGCTTCATAGGCAAGGTGCACTTCCTCCATGCTGCAGGTTTATAAGGCCTGTTTGCAACAGCGTCTCTCGCTTACGGCCATACCACCCTGAGAACGCCCGATCTCGTCTGATCTCGGAAGCTAAGCAGGGTCGGGCCTGGTTAGTACTTGGATGGGAGACCGCCTGGGAATACCAGGTGCCGTAAGCTTTTTGTCCCGGCAAGGGGTGCTGTTTCCACGTGCAACTTTATGAGGAAATCACAAGACAAACTGTTTTTTGCTGCCGGTTCATTTAAACAAACTCACAAACTAACTAACTAACTAAATGAATGAATGAATAAATGAACACCACATGCACGGCTTCATAGGCAAGGTGCACTTCCTCCATGCTGCAGGTTTATAAGGCCTGTTTGCAACAGCGTCTCTCGCTTACGGCCATACCACCCTGAGAACGCCCGATCTCGTCTGATCTCGGAAGCTAAGCAGGGTCGGGCCTGGTTAGTACTTGGATGGGAGACCGCCTGGGAATACCAGGTGCTGTAAGCTTTTTGTCCCGGCAGGGGGTGCTGTTTCCACGTGCAACTTTATGAGGAAATCACAAGACAAACTGTTTTTTGCTGCCGGTTCATTTAAACAAACTCACAAACTAACTAACTAACTAAATGAATGAATGAATAAATGAACACCACATGCACGGCTTCATAGGCAAGGTGCACTTCCTCCATGCTGCAGGTTTATAAGGCCTGTTTGCAACAGCGTCTCTCGCTTACGGCCATACCACCCTGAGAACGCCCGATCTCGTCTGATCTCGGAAGCTAAGCAGGGTCGGGCCTGGTTAGTACTTGGATGGGAGACCGCCTGGGAATACCAGGTGCCGTAAGCTTTTTGTCCCGGCAGGGGTGCTTTTTCCACGTGCAACTTTGTGAGGAAATCACAAGACAAACTGTTTTTTGCTGGCGGTTCATTTAAACAAACTCACAAACTAACTAACTAACTAACTAAATGAATGAATGAATGAATGAATAAATGAACACCACATGCACGGCTTCATAGGCAAGGTGCACTTCCTCCATGCTGCAGGTTTATAAGGCCTGTTTGCAACAGCGTCTCTCGCTTACGGCCATACCACCCTGAGAACGCCCGATCTCGTCTGATCTCGGAAGCTAAGCAGGGTCGGGCCTGGTTAGTACTTGGATGGGAGACCGCCTGGGAATACCAGGTGCCGTAAGCTTTTTGTCCCGGCAGGGGGTGCTGTTTCCACGTGCAACTTTATGAGGAAATCACAAGACAAACTGTTTTTTGCTGCCGGTTCATTTAAACAAACTCACAAACTAACTAACTAACTAAATGAATGAATGAATAAATGAACACCACATGCACGGCTTCATAGGCAAGGTGCACTTCCTCCATGCTGCAGGTTTATAAGGCCTGTTTGCAACAGCGTCTCTCGCTTACGGCCATACCACCCTGAGAACGCCCGATCTCGTCTGATCTCGGAAGCTAAGCAGGGTCGGGCCTGGTTAGTACTTGGATGGGAGACCGCCTGGGAATACCAGGTGCCGTAAGCTTTTTGTCCCGGCAGGGGGTGCTGTTTCCACGTGCAACTTTATGAGGAAATCACAAGACAAACTGTTTTTTGCTGGCGGTTCATATAAACAAACTCACAAACTAACTAACTAACTAACTAACTAAATGAATGAATGAATGAATGAATAAATGAACACCACATGCACGGCTTCATAGGCAAGGTGCACTTCCTCCATGCTGCAGGTTTATAAGGCCTGTTTGCAACAGCGTCTCTCGCTTACGGCCATACCACCCTGAGAACGCCCGATCTCGTCTGATCTCGGAAGCTAAGCAGGGTCGGGCCTGGTTAGTACTTGGATGGGAGACCGCCTGGGAATACCAGGTGCCGTAAGCTTTTTGTCCCGGCAGGGGGTGCTGTTTCCACGTGCAACTTTATGAGGAAATCACAAGACAAACTGTTTTTTGCTGGCGGTTCATTTAAACAAACTCACAAACTAACTAACTAACTAACTAAATGAATGAATGAATGAATGAATAAATGAACACCACATGCACGGCTTCATAGGCAAGGTGCACTTCCTCCATGCTGCAGGTTTATAAGGCCTGTTTGCAACAGCGTCTCTCGCTTACGGCCATACCACCCTGAGAACGCCCGATCTCGTCTGATCTCGGAAGCTAAGCAGGGTCGGGCCTGGTTAGTACTTGGATGGGAGACCGCCTGGGAATACCAGGTGCCGTAAGCTTTTTGTCCCGGCAGGGGGTGCTGTTTCCACGTGCAACTTTATGAGGAAATCACAAGACAAACTGTTTTTTGCTGCCGGTTCATTTAAACAAACTCACAAACTAACTAACTAACTAAATGAATGAATGAATAAATGAACACCACATGCACGGCTTCATAGGCAAGGTGCACTTCCTCCATGCTGCAGGTTTATAAGGCCTGTTTGCAACAGCGTCTCTCGCTTACGGCCATACCACCCTGAGAACGCCCGATCTCGTCTGATCTCGGAAGCTAAGCAGGGTCGGGCCTGGTTAGTACTTGGATGGGAGACCGCCTGGGAATACCAGGTGCCGTAAGCTTTTTGTCCCGGCAGGGGTGCTTTTTCCACGTGCAACTTTGTGAGGAAATCACAAGACAAACTGTTTTTTGCTGCCGGTTCATTTAAACAAACTCACAAACTAACTAACTAACTAACTAAATGAATGAATGAATGAATGAATAAATGAACACCACATGCACGGCTTCATAGGCAAGGTGCACTTCCTCCATGCTGCAGGTTTATAAGGCCTGTTTGCAACAGCGTCTCTCGCTTACGGCCATACCACCCTGAGAACGCCCGATCTCGTCTGATCTCGGAAGCTAAGCAGGGTCGGGCCTGGTTAGTACTTGGATGGGAGACCGCCTGGGAATACCAGGTGCCGTAAGCTTTTTGTCCCGGCAGGGGTGCTGTTTCCACGTGCAACTTTGTGAGGAAATCACAAGACAAACTGTTTTTTGCTGGCGGTTCATTTAAACAAACTCACAAACTAACTAACTAACTAACTAAATGAATGAATGAATGAATGAATAAATGAACACCACATGCACGGCTTCATAGGCAAGGTGCACTTCCTCCATGCTGCAGGTTTATAAGGCCTGTTTGCAACAGCGTCTCTCGCTTACGGCCATACCACCCTGAGAACGCCCGATCTCGTCTGATCTCGGAAGCTAAGCAGGGTCGGGCCTGGTTAGTACTTGGATGGGAGACCGCCTGGGAATACCAGGTGCCGTAAGCTTTTTGTCCCGGCAGGGGGTGCTGTTTCCACGTGCAACTTTATGAGGAAATCACAAGACAAACTGTTTTTTGCTGCCGGTTCATTTAAACAAACTCACAAACTAACTAACTAACTAACTAACTAAATGAATGAATGAATAAATGAACACCACATGCACGGCTTCATAGGCAAGTGCACTTCCTCCATGCTGCAGGTTTATAAGGCCTGTTTGCAACAGCGTCTCTCGCTTACGGCCATACCACCCTGAGAACGCCCGATCTCGTCTGATCTCGGAAGCTAAGCAGGGTCGGGCCTGGTTAGTACTTGGATGGGAGACCGCCTGGGAATACCAGGTGCCGTAAGCTTTTTGTCCCGGCAGGGGTGCTGTTTCCACGTGCAACTTTGTGAGGAAATCACAAGACAAACTGTTTTTTGCTGGCGGTTCATTTAAACAAACTCACAAACTAACTAACTAACTAACTAAATGAATGAATGAATGAATGAATAAATGAACACCACATGCACGGCTTCATAGGCAAGGTGCACTTCCTCCATGCTGCAGGTTTATAAGGCCTGTTTGCAACAGCGTCTCTCGCTTACGGCCATACCACCCTGAGAACGCCCGATCTCATCTGATCTCGGAAGCTAAGCAGGGTCGGGCCTGGTTAGTACTTGGATGGGAGACCGCCTGGGAATACCAGGTGCCGTAAGCTTTTTGTCCCGGCAGGGGTGCTGTTTCCACGTGCAACTTTATGAGGAAATCACAAGACAAACTGTTTTTTGCTGGCGGTTCATTTAAACAAACTCACAAACTAACTAACTAACTAACTAACTAAATGAATGAATGAATAAATGAACACCACATGCACGGCTTCATAGGCAA
>NW_027466185.1:3972500-4012500 GCF_046127955.1 Nelusetta ayraudi
CCACGTGCAACTTTATGAGGAAATCACAAGACAAACTGTTTTTTGCTGGCGGTTCATATAAACAAACTCACAAACTAACTAACTAACTAACTAACTAAATGAATGAATGAATGAATGAATAAATGAACACCACATGCACGGCTTCATAGGCAAGGTGCACTTCCTCCATGCTGCAGGTTTATAAGGCCTGTTTGCAACAGCGTCTCTCGCTTACGGCCATACCACCCTGAGAACGCCCGATCTCGTCTGATCTCGGAAGCTAAGCAGGGTCGGGCCTGGTTAGTACTTGGATGGGAGACCGCCTGGGAATACCAGGTGCCGTAAGCTTTTTGTCCCGGCAGGGGGTGCTGTTTCCACGTGCAACTTTATGAGGAAATCACAAGACAAACTGTTTTTTGCTGGCGGTTCATTTAAACAAACTCACAAACTAACTAACTAACTAACTAAATGAATGAATGAATGAATGAATAAATGAACACCACATGCACGGCTTCATAGGCAAGGTGCACTTCCTCCATGCTGCAGGTTTATAAGGCCTGTTTGCAACAGCGTCTCTCGCTTACGACCATACCACCCTGAGAACGCCCGATCTCGTCTGATCTCGGAAGCTAAGCAGGGTCGGGCCTGGTTAGTACTTGGATGGGAGACCGCCTGGGAATACCAGGTGCCGTAAGCTTTTTGTCCCGGCAGGGGGTGCTGTTTCCACGTGCAACTTTATGAGGAAATCACAAGACAAACTGTTTTTTGCTGGCGGTTCATTTAAACAAACTCACAAACTAACTAACTAACTAACTAAATGAATGAATGAATGAATGAATAAATGAACACCACATGCACGGCTTCATAGGCAAGGTGCACTTCCTCCATGCTGCAGGTTTATAAGGCCTGTTTGCAACAGCGTCTCTCGCTTACGGCCATACCACCCTGAGAACGCCCGATCTCGTCTGATCTCGGAAGCTAAGCAGGGTCGGGCCTGGTTAGTACTTGGATGGGAGACCGCCTGGGAATACCAGGTGCCGTAAGCTTTTTGTCCCGGCAGGGGGTGCTGTTTCCACGTGCAACTTTATGAGGAAATCACAAGACAAACTGTTTTTTGCTGCCGGTTCATTTAAACAAACTCACAAACTAACTAACTAACTAACTAAATGAATGAATGAATGAATGAATAAATGAACACCACATGCACGGCTTCATAGGCAAGGTGCACTTCCTCCATGCTGCAGGTTTATAAGGCCTGTTTGCAACAGCGTCTCTCGCTTACGGCCATACCACCCTGAGAACGCCCGATCTCGTCTGATCTCGGAAGCTAAGCAGGGTCGGGCCTGGTTAGTACTTGGATGGGAGACCGCCTGGGAATACCAGGTGCCGTAAGCTTTTTGTCCCGGCAGGGGGTGCTGTTTCCACGTGCAACTTTATGAGGAAATCACAAGACAAACTGTTTTTTGCTGCCGGTTCATTTAAACAAACTCACAAACTAACTAACTAACTAACTAACTAAATGAATGAATGAATAAATGAACACCACATGCACGGCTTCATAGGCAAGGTGCACTTCCTCCATGCTGCAGGTTTATAAGGCCTGTTTGCAACAGCGTCTCTCGCTTACGGCCATACCACCCTGAGAACGCCCGATCTCGTCTGATCTCGGAAGCTAAGCAGGGTCGGGCCTGGTTAGTACTTGGATGGGAGACCGCCTGGGAATACCAGGTGCCGTAAGCTTTTTGTCCCGGCAGGGGTGCTGTTTCCACGTGCAACTTTGTGAGGAAATCACAAGACAAACTGTTTTTTGCTGGCGGTTCATTTAAACAAACTCACAAACTAACTAACTAACTAACTAAATGAATGAATGAATGAATGAATAAATGAACACCACATGCACGGCTTCATAGGCAAGGTGCACTTCCTCCATGCTGCAGGTTTATAAGGCCTGTTTGCAACAGCGTCTCTCGCTTACGGCCATACCACCCTGAGAACGCCCGATCTCGTCTGATCTCGGAAGCTAAGCAGGGTCGGGCCTGGTTAGTACTTGGATGGGAGACCGCCTGGGAATACCAGGTGCCGTAAGCTTTTTGTCCCGGCAGGGGTGCTTTTTCCACGTGCAACTTTGTGAGGAAATCACAAGACAAACTGTTTTTTGCTGGCGGTTCATTTAAACAAACTCACAAACTAACTAACTAACTAACTAAATGAATGAATGAATGAATGAATAAATGAACACCACATGCACGGCTTCATAGGCAAGGTGCACTTCCTCCATGCTGCAGGTTTATAAGGCCTGTTTGCAACAGCGTCTCTCGCTTACGGCCATACCACCCTGAGAACGCCCGATCTCGTCTGATCTCGGAAGCTAAGCAGGGTCGGGCCTGGTTAGTACTTGGATGGGAGACCGCCTGGGAATACCAGGTGCCGTAAGCTTTTTGTCCCGGCAGGGGTGCTGTTTCCACGTGCAACTTTGTGAGGAAATCACAAGACAAACTGTTTTTTGCTGGCGGTTCATTTAAACAAACTCACAAACTAACTAACTAACTAACTAAATGAATGAATGAATGAATGAATAAATGAACACCACATGCACGGCTTCATAGGCAAGGTGCACTTCCTCCATGCTGCAGGTTTATAAGGCCTGTTTGCAACAGCGTCTCTCGCTTACGGCCATACCACCCTGAGAACGCCCGATCTCGTCTGATCTCGGAAGCTAAGCAGGGTCGGGCCTGGTTAGTACTTGGATGGGAGACCGCCTGGGAATACCAGGTGCCGTAAGCTTTTTGTCCCGGCAGGGGTGCTTTTTCCACGTGCAACTTTGTGAGGAAATCACAAGACAAACTGTTTTTTGCTGGCGGTTCATTTAAACAAACTCACAAACTAACTAACTAACTAACTAAATGAATGAATGAATGAATGAATAAATGAACACCACATGCACGGCTTCATAGGCAAGGTGCACTTCCTCCATGCTGCAGGTTTATAAGGCCTGTTTGCAACAGCGTCTCTCGCTTACGGCCATACCACCCTGAGAACGCCCGATCTCGTCTGATCTCGGAAGCTAAGCAGGGTCGGGCCTGGTTAGTACTTGGATGGGAGACCGCCTGGGAATACCAGGTGCCGTAAGCTTTTTGTCCCGGCAGGGGGTGCTGTTTCCACGTGCAACTTTATGAGGAAATCACAAGACAAACTGTTTTTTGCTGCCGGTTCATTTAAACAAACTCACAAACTAACTAACTAACTAACTAAATGAATGAATGAATGAATGAATAAATGAACACCACATGCACGGCTTCATAGGCAAGGTGCACTTCCTCCATGCTGCAGGTTTATAAGGCCTGTTTGCAACAGCGTCTCTCGCTTACGGCCATACCACCCTGAGAACGCCCGATCTCGTCTGATCTCGGAAGCTAAGCAGGGTCGGGCCTGGTTAGTACTTGGATGGGAGACCGCCTGGGAATACCAGGTGCCGTAAGCTTTTTGTCCCGGCAGGGGGTGCTGTTTCCACGTGCAACTTTATGAGGAAATCACAAGACAAACTGTTTTTTGCTGCCGGTTCATTTAAACAAACTCACAAACTAACTAACTAACTAACTAACTAAATGAATGAATGAATAAATGAACACCACATGCACGGCTTCATAGGCAAGGTGCACTTCCTCCATGCTGCAGGTTTATAAGGCCTGTTTGCAACAGCGTCTCTCGCTTACGGCCATACCACCCTGAGAACGCCCGATCTCGTCTGATCTCGGAAGCTAAGCAGGGTCGGGCCTGGTTAGAACTTGGATGGGAGACCGCCTGGGAATACCAGGTGCCGTAAGCTTTTTGTCCCGGCAGGGGTGCTGTTTCCACGTGCAACTTTGTGAGGAAATCACAAGACAAACTGTTTTTTGCTGCCGGTTCATTTAAACAAACTCACAAACTAACTAACTAACTAACTAAATGAATGAATGAATGAATGAATAAATGAACACCACATGCACGGCTTCATAGGCAAGGTGCACTTCCTCCATGCTGCAGGTTTATAAGGCCTGTTTGCAACAGCGTCTCTCGCTTACGGCCATACCACCCTGAGAACGCCCGATCTCGTCTGATCTCGGAAGCTAAGCAGGGTCGGGCCTGGTTAGTACTTGGATGGGAGACCGCCTGGGAATACCAGGTGCCGTAAGCTTTTTGTCCCGGCAGGGGGTGCTGTTTCCACGTGCAACTTTATGAGGAAATCACAAGACAAACTGTTTTTTGCTGCCGGTTCATTTAAACAAACTCACAAACTAACTAACTAACTAACTAACTAAATGAATGAATGAATAAATGAACACCACATGCACGGCTTCATAGGCAAGGTGCACTTCCTCCATGCTGCAGGTTTATAAGGCCTGTTTGCAACAGCGTCTCTCGCTTACGGCCATACCACCCTGAGAACGCCCGATCTCGTCTGATCTCGGAAGCTAAGCAGGGTCGGGCCTGGTTAGAACTTGGATGGGAGACCGCCTGGGAATACCAGGTGCCGTAAGCTTTTTGTCCCGGCAGGGGTGCTGTTTCCACGTGCAACTTTGTGAGGAAATCACAAGACAAACTGTTTTTTGCTGCCGGTTCATTTAAACAAACTCACAAACTAACTAACTAACTAACTAAATGAATGAATGAATGAATGAATAAATGAACACCACATGCACGGCTTCATAGGCAAGGTGCACTTCCTCCATGCTGCAGGTTTATAAGGCCTGTTTGCAACAGCGTCTCTCGCTTACGGCCATACCACCCTGAGAACGCCCGATCTCGTCTGATCTCGGAAGCTAAGCAGGGTCGGGCCTGGTTAGTACTTTGATGGGAGACCGCCTGGGAATACCAGGTGCCGTAAGCTTTTTGTCCCGGCAGGGGGTGCTGTTTCCACGTGCAACTTTATGAGGAAATCACAAGACAAACTGTTTTTTGCTGGCGGTTCATATAAACAAACTCACAAACTAACTAACTAACTAACTAAATGAATGAATGAATGAATGAATAAATGAACACCACATGCACGGCTTCATAGGCAAGGTGCACTTCCTCCATGCTGCAGGTTTATAAGGCCTGTTTGCAACAGCGTCTCTCGCTTACGGCCATACCACCCTGAGAACGCCCGATCTCGTCTGATCTCGGAAGCTAAGCAGGGTCGGGCCTGGTTAGTACTTGGATGGGAGACCGCCTGGGAATACCAGGTGCCGTAAGCTTTTTGTCCCGGCAGGGGGTGCTGTTTCCACGTGCAACTTTATGAGGAAATCACAAGACAAACTGTTTTTTGCTGCCGGTTCATTTAAACAAACTCACAAACTAACTAACTAACTAAATGAATGAATGAATAAATGAACACCACATGCACGGCTTCATAGGCAAGGTGCACTTCCTCCATGCTGCAGGTTTATAAGGCCTGTTTGCAACAGCGTCTCTCGCTTACGGCCATACCACCCTGAGAACGCCCGATCTCGTCTGATCTCGGAAGCTAAGCAGGGTCGGGCCTGGTTAGTACTTGGATGGGAGACCGCCTGGGAATACCAGGTGCCGTAAGCTTTTTGTCCCGGCAGGGGTGCTGTTTCCACGTGCAACTTTATGAGGAAATCACAAGACAAACTGTTTTTTGCTGCCGGTTCATTTAAACAAACTCACAAACTAACTAACTAACTAACTAAATGAATGAATGAATGAATGAATAAATGAACACCACATGCACGGCTTCATAGGCAAGGTGCACTTCCTCCATGCTGCAGGTTTATAAGGCCTGTTTGCAACAGCGTCTCTCGCTTACGGCCATACCACCCTGAGAACGCCCGATCTCGTCTGATCTCGGAAGCTAAGCAGGGTCGGGCCTGGTTAGTACTTGGATGGGAGACCGCCTGGGAATACCAGGTGCCGTAAGCTTTTTGTCCCGGCAGGGGGTGCTGTTTCCACCTGCAACTTTATGAGGAAATCACAAGACAAACTGTTTTTTGCTGCAGGTTCATTTAAACAAACTCACAAACTAACTAACTAACTAAATGAATGAATGAATAAATGAACACCACATGCACGGCTTCATAGGCAAGGTGCACTTCCTCCATGCTGCAGGTTTATAAGGCCTGTTTGCAACAGCGTCTCTCGCTTACGGCCATACCACCCTGAGAACGCCCGATCTCGTCTGATCTCGGAAGCTAAGCAGGGTCGGGCCTGGTTAGTACTTGGATGGGAGACCGCCTGGGAATACCAGGTGCCGTAAGCTTTTTGTCCCGGCAGGGGTGCTGTTTCCACGTGCAACTTTGTGAGGAAATCACAAGACAAACTGTTTTTTGCTGCCGGTTCATTTAAACAAACTCACAAACTAACTTACTAACTAACTAAATGAATGAATGAATGAATGAATAAATGAACACCACATGCACGGCTTCATAGGCAAGGTGCACTTCCTCCATGCTGCAGGTTTATAAGGCCTGTTTGCAACAGCGTCTCTCGCTTACGGCCATACCACCCTGAGAACGCCCGATCTCGTCTGATCTCGGAAGCTAAGCAGGGTCGGGCCTGGTTAGTACTTGGATGGGAGACCGCCTGGGAATACCAGGTGCCGTAAGCTTTTTGTCCCGGCAGGGGGTGCTGTTTCCACGTGCAACTTTATGAGGAAATCACAAGACAAACTGTTTTTTGCTGCCGGTTCATTTAAACAAACTCACAAACTAACTAACTAACTAAATGAATGAATGAATAAATGAACACCACATGCACGGCTTCATAGGCAAGGTGCACTTCCTCCATGCTGCAGGTTTATAAGGCCTGTTTGCAACAGCGTCTCTCGCTTACGGCCATACCACCCTGAGAACGCCCGATCTCGTCTGATCTCGGAAGCTAAGCAGGGTCGGGCCTGGTTAGTACTTGGATGGGAGACCGCCTGGGAATACCAGGTGCCGTAAGCTTTTTGTCCCGGCAGGGGGTGCTGTTTCCACGTGCAACTTTATGAGGAAATCACAAGACAAACTGTTTTTTGCTGCCGGTTCATTTAAACAAACTCACAAACTAACTAACTAACTAACTAACTAAATGAATGAATGAATAAATGAACACCACATGCACGGCTTCATAGGCAAGGTGCACTTCCTCCATGCTGCAGGTTTATAAGGCCTGTTTGCAACAGCGTCTCTCGCTTACGGCCATACCACCCTGAGAACGCCCGATCTCGTCTGATCTCGGAAGCTAAGCAGGGTCGGGCCTGGTTAGTACTTGGATGGGAGACCGCCTGGGAATACCAGGTGCCGTAAGCTTTTTGTCCCGGCAGGGGGTGCTGTTTCCACGTGCAACTTTATGAGGAAATCACAAGACAAACTGTTTTTTGCTGCCGGTTCATTTAAACAAACTCACAAACTAACTAACTAACTAAATGAATGAATGAATAAATGAACACCACATGCACGGCTTCATAGGCAAGGTGCACTTCCTCCATGCTGCAGGTTTATAAGGCCTGTTTGCAACAGCGTCTCTCGCTTACGGCCATACCACCCTGAGAACGCCCGATCTCGTCTGATCTCGGAAGCTAAGCAGGGTCGGGCCTGGTTAGTACTTGGATGGGAGACCGCCTGGGAATACCAGGTGCCGTAAGCTTTTTGTCCCGGCAGGGGGTGCTGTTTCCACGTGCAACTTTATGAGGAAATCACAAGACAAACTGTTTTTTGCTGCCGGTTCATTTAAACAAACTCACAAACTAACTAACTAACTAACTAAATGAATGAATGAATGAATGAACACCACATGCACGGCTTCATAGGCAAGGTGCACTTCCTCCATGCTGCAGGTTTATAAGGCCTGTTTGCAACAGCGTCTCTCGCTTACGGCCATACCACCCTGAGAACGCCCGATCTCGTCTGATCTCGGAAGCTAAGCAGGGTCGGGCCTGGTTAGTACTTGGATGGGAGACCGCCTGGGAATACCAGGTGCCGTAAGCTTTTTGTCCCGGCAGGGGGTGCTGTTTCCACGTGCAACTTTATGAGGAAATCACAAGACAAACTGTTTTTTGCTGCCGGTTCATTTAAACAAACTCACAAACTAACTAACTAACTAACTAACTAAATGAATGAATGAATAAATGAACACCACATGCACGGCTTCATAGGCAAGGTGCACTTCCTCCATGCTGCAGGTTTATAAGGCCTGTTTGCAACAGCGTCTCTCGCTTACGGCCATACCACCCTGAGAACGCCCGATCTCATCTGATCTCGGAAGCTAAGCAGGGTCGGGCCTGGTTAGTACTTGGATGGGAGACCGCCTGGGAATACCAGGTGCCGTAAGCTTTTTGTCCCGGCAGGGGGTGCTGTTTCCACGTGCAACTTTGTGAGGAAATCACAAGACAAACTGTTTTTTGCTGCCGGTTCATTTAAACAAACTCACAAACTAACTAACTAACTAACTAAATGAATGAATGAATGAATGAATAAATGAACACCACATGCACGGCTTCATAGGCAAGGTGCACTTCCTCCATGCTGCAGGTTTATAAGGCCTGTTTGCAACAGCGTCTCTCGCTTACGGCCATACCACCCTGAGAACGCCCGATCTCGTCTGATCTCGGAAGCTAAGCAGGGTCGGGCCTGGTTAGTACTTGGATGGGAGACCGCCTGGGAATACCAGGTGCCGTAAGCTTTTTGTCCCGGCAGGGGTGCTGTTTCCACGTGCAACTTTGTGAGGAAATCACAAGACAAACTGTTTTTTGCTGCCGGTTCATTTAAACAAACTCACAAACTAACTAACTAACTAACTAAATGAATGAATGAATGAATGAATAAATGAACACCACATGCACGGCTTCATAGGCAAGGTGCACTTCCTCCATGCTGCAGGTTTATAAGGCCTGTTTGCAACAGCGTCTCTCGCTTACGGCCATACCACCCTGAGAACGCCCGATCTCGTCTGATCTCGGAAGCTAAGCAGGGTCGGGCCTGGTTAGTACTTGGATGGGAGACCGCCTGGGAATACCAGGTGCCGTAAGCTTTTTGTCCCGGCAGGGGTGCTTTTTCCACGTGCAACTTTGTGAGGAAATCACAAGACAAACTGTTTTTTGCTGGCGGTTCATTTAAACAAACTCACAAACTAACTAACTAACTAACTAACTAAATGAATGAATGAATGAATGAATAAATGAACACCACATGCACGGCTTCATAGGCAAGGTGCACTTCCTCCATGCTGCAGGTTTATAAGGCCTGTTTGCAACAGCGTCTCTCGCTTACGGCCATACCACCCTGAGAACGCCCGATCTCGTCTGATCTCGGAAGCTAAGCAGGGTCGGGCCTGGTTAGTACTTGGATGGGAGACCGCCTGGGAATACCAGGTGCCGTAAGCTTTTTGTCCCGGCAGGGGGTGCTGTTTCCACGTGCAACTTTATGAGGAAATCACAAGACAAACTGTTTTTTGCTGCCGGTTCATTTAAACAAACTCACAAACTAACTAACTAACTAAATGAATGAATGAATAAATGAACACCACATGCACGGCTTCATAGGCAAGGTGCACTTCCTCCATGCTGCAGGTTTATAAGGCCTGTTTGCAACAGCGTCTCTCGCTTACGGCCATACCACCCTGAGAACGCCCGATCTCGTCTGATCTCGGAAGCTAAGCAGGGTCGGGCCTGGTTAGTACTTGGATGGGAGACCGCCTGGGAATACCAGGTGCCGTAAGCTTTTTGTCCCGGCAGGGGGTGCTGTTTCCACGTGCAACTTTATGAGGAAATCACAAGACAAACTGTTTTTTGCTGCCGGTTCATTTAAACAAACTCACAAACTAACTAACTAACTAACTAACTAAATGAATGAATGAATGAATGAACACCACATGCACGGCTTCATAGGCAAGGTGCACTTCCTCCATGCTGCAGGTTTATAAGGCCTGTTTGCAACAGCGTCTCTCGCTTACGGCCATACCACCCTGAGAACGCCCGATCTCGTCTGATCTCGGAAGCTAAGCAGGGTCGGGCCTGGTTAGTACTTTGATGGGAGACCGCCTGGGAATACCAGGTGCCGTAAGCTTTTTGTCCCGGCAGGGGGTGCTGTTTCCACGTGCAACTTTATGAGGAAATCACAAGACAAACTGTTTTTTGCTGGCGGTTCATATAAACAAACTCACAAACTAACTAACTAACTAACTAAATGAATGAATGAATGAATGAATAAATGAACACCACATGCACGGCTTCATAGGCAAGGTGCACTTCCTCCATGCTGCAGGTTTATAAGGCCTGTTTGCAACAGCGTCTCTCGCTTACGGCCATACCACCCTGAGAACGCCCGATCTCGTCTGATCTCGGAAGCTAAGCAGGGTCGGGCCTGGTTAGTACTTGGATGGGAGACCGCCTGGGAATACCAGGTGCCGTAAGCTTTTTGTCCCGGCAGGGGGTGCTGTTTCCACGTGCAACTTTATGAGGAAATCACAAGACAAACTGTTTTTTGCTGCCGGTTCATTTAAACAAACTCACAAACTAACTAACTAACTAAATGAATGAATGAATAAATGAACACCACATGCACGGCTTCATAGGCAAGGTGCACTTCCTCCATGCTGCAGGTTTATAAGGCCTGTTTGCAACAGCGTCTCTCGCTTACGGCCATACCACCCTGAGAACGCCCGATCTCGTCTGATCTCGGAAGCTAAGCAGGGTCGGGCCTGGTTAGTACTTGGATGGGAGACCGCCTGGGAATACCAGGTGCCGTAAGCTTTTTGTCCCGGCAGGGGTGCTGTTTCCACGTGCAACTTTATGAGGAAATCACAAGACAAACTGTTTTTTGCTGCCGGTTCATTTAAACAAACTCACAAACTAACTAACTAACTAACTAAATGAATGAATGAATGAATGAATAAATGAACACCACATGCACGGCTTCATAGGCAAGGTGCACTTCCTCCATGCTGCAGGTTTATAAGGCCTGTTTGCAACAGCGTCTCTCGCTTACGGCCATACCACCCTGAGAACGCCCGATCTCGTCTGATCTCGGAAGCTAAGCAGGGTCGGGCCTGGTTAGTACTTGGATGGGAGACCGCCTGGGAATACCAGGTGCCGTAAGCTTTTTGTCCCGGCAGGGGGTGCTGTTTCCACCTGCAACTTTATGAGGAAATCACAAGACAAACTGTTTTTTGCTGCAGGTTCATTTAAACAAACTCACAAACTAACTAACTAACTAACTAACTAACTAAATGAATGAATGAATAAATGAACACCACATGCACGGCTTCATAGGCAAGGTGCACTTCCTCCATGCTGCAGGTTTATAAGGCCTGTTTGCAACAGCGTCTCTCGCTTACGGCCATACCACCCTGAGAACGCCCGATCTCGTCTGATCTCGGAAGCTAAGCAGGGTCGGGCCTGGTTAGTACTTGGATGGGAGACCGCCTGGGAATACCAGGTGCCGTAAGCTTTTTGTCCCGGCAGGGGTGCTGTTTCCACGTGCAACTTTGTGAGGAAATCACAAGACAAACTGTTTTTTGCTGCCGGTTCATTTAAACAAACTCACAAACTAACTTACTAACTAACTAAATGAATGAATGAATGAATGAATAAATGAACACCACATGCACGGCTTCATAGGCAAGGTGCACTTCCTCCATGCTGCAGGTTTATAAGGCCTGTTTGCAACAGCGTCTCTCGCTTACGGCCATACCACCCTGAGAACGCCCGATCTCGTCTGATCTCGGAAGCTAAGCAGGGTCGGGCCTGGTTAGTACTTGGATGGGAGACCGCCTGGGAATACCAGGTGCCGTAAGCTTTTTGTCCCGGCAGGGGGTGCTGTTTCCACGTGCAACTTTATGAGGAAATCACAAGACAAACTGTTTTTTGCTGCCGGTTCATTTAAACAAACTCACAAACTAACTAACTAACTAAATGAATGAATGAATAAATGAACACCACATGCACGGCTTCATAGGCAAGGTGCACTTCCTCCATGCTGCAGGTTTATAAGGCCTGTTTGCAACAGCGTCTCTCGCTTACGGCCATACCACCCTGAGAACGCCCGATCTCGTCTGATCTCGGAAGCTAAGCAGGGTCGGGCCTGGTTAGTACTTGGATGGGAGACCGCCTGGGAATACCAGGTGCCGTAAGCTTTTTGTCCCGGCAGGGGGTGCTGTTTCCACGTGCAACTTTATGAGGAAATCACAAGACAAACTGTTTTTTGCTGCCGGTTCATTTAAACAAACTCACAAACTAACTAACTAACTAACTAACTAAATGAATGAATGAATAAATGAACACCACATGCACGGCTTCATAGGCAAGGTGCACTTCCTCCATGCTGCAGGTTTATAAGGCCTGTTTGCAACAGCGTCTCTCGCTTACGGCCATACCACCCTGAGAACGCCCGATCTCGTCTGATCTCGGAAGCTAAGCAGGGTCGGGCCTGGTTAGTACTTGGATGGGAGACCGCCTGGGAATACCAGGTGCCGTAAGCTTTTTGTCCCGGCAGGGGGTGCTGTTTCCACGTGCAACTTTATGAGGAAATCACAAGACAAACTGTTTTTTGCTGCCGGTTCATTTAAACAAACTCACAAACTAACTAACTAACTAAATGAATGAATGAATAAATGAACACCACATGCACGGCTTCATAGGCAAGGTGCACTTCCTCCATGCTGCAGGTTTATAAGGCCTGTTTGCAACAGCGTCTCTCGCTTACGGCCATACCACCCTGAGAACGCCCGATCTCGTCTGATCTCGGAAGCTAAGCAGGGTCGGGCCTGGTTAGTACTTGGATGGGAGACCGCCTGGGAATACCAGGTGCCGTAAGCTTTTTGTCCCGGCAGGGGGTGCTGTTTCCACGTGCAACTTTATGAGGAAATCACAAGACAAACTGTTTTTTGCTGCCGGTTCATTTAAACAAACTCACAAACTAACTAACTAACTAACTAAATGAATGAATGAATGAATGAACACCACATGCACGGCTTCATAGGCAAGGTGCACTTCCTCCATGCTGCAGGTTTATAAGGCCTGTTTGCAACAGCGTCTCTCGCTTACGGCCATACCACCCTGAGAACGCCCGATCTCGTCTGATCTCGGAAGCTAAGCAGGGTCGGGCCTGGTTAGTACTTGGATGGGAGACCGCCTGGGAATACCAGGTGCCGTAAGCTTTTTGTCCCGGCAGGGGGTGCTGTTTCCACGTGCAACTTTATGAGGAAATCACAAGACAAACTGTTTTTTGCTGCCGGTTCATTTAAACAAACTCACAAACTAACTAACTAACTAACTAACTAAATGAATGAATGAATAAATGAACACCACATGCACGGCTTCATAGGCAAGGTGCACTTCCTCCATGCTGCAGGTTTATAAGGCCTGTTTGCAACAGCGTCTCTCGCTTACGGCCATACCACCCTGAGAACGCCCGATCTCATCTGATCTCGGAAGCTAAGCAGGGTCGGGCCTGGTTAGTACTTGGATGGGAGACCGCCTGGGAATACCAGGTGCCGTAAGCTTTTTGTCCCGGCAGGGGGTGCTGTTTCCACGTGCAACTTTGTGAGGAAATCACAAGACAAACTGTTTTTTGCTGCCGGTTCATTTAAACAAACTCACAAACTAACTAACTAACTAACTAAATGAATGAATGAATGAATGAATAAATGAACACCACATGCACGGCTTCATAGGCAAGGTGCACTTCCTCCATGCTGCAGGTTTATAAGGCCTGTTTGCAACAGCGTCTCTCGCTTACGGCCATACCACCCTGAGAACGCCCGATCTCGTCTGATCTCGGAAGCTAAGCAGGGTCGGGCCTGGTTAGTACTTGGATGGGAGACCGCCTGGGAATACCAGGTGCCGTAAGCTTTTTGTCCCGGCAGGGGTGCTGTTTCCACGTGCAACTTTGTGAGGAAATCACAAGACAAACTGTTTTTTGCTGCCGGTTCATTTAAACAAACTCACAAACTAACTAACTAACTAACTAAATGAATGAATGAATGAATGAATAAATGAACACCACATGCACGGCTTCATAGGCAAGGTGCACTTCCTCCATGCTGCAGGTTTATAAGGCCTGTTTGCAACAGCGTCTCTCGCTTACGGCCATACCACCCTGAGAACGCCCGATCTCGTCTGATCTCGGAAGCTAAGCAGGGTCGGGCCTGGTTAGTACTTGGATGGGAGACCGCCTGGGAATACCAGGTGCCGTAAGCTTTTTGTCCCGGCAGGGGTGCTTTTTCCACGTGCAACTTTGTGAGGAAATCACAAGACAAACTGTTTTTTGCTGGCGGTTCATTTAAACAAACTCACAAACTAACTAACTAACTAACTAAATGAATGAATGAATGAATGAATAAATGAACACCACATGCACGGCTTCATAGGCAAGGTGCACTTCCTCCATGCTGCAGGTTTATAAGGCCTGTTTGCAACAGCGTCTCTCGCTTACGGCCATACCACCCTGAGAACGCCCGATCTCGTCTGATCTCGGAAGCTAAGCAGGGTCGGGCCTGGTTAGTACTTGGATGGGAGACCGCCTGGGAATACCAGGTGCCGTAAGCTTTTTGTCCCGGCAGGGGGTGCTGTTTCCACGTGCAACTTTATGAGGAAATCACAAGACAAACTGTTTTTTGCTGCCGGTTCATTTAAACAAACTCACAAACTAACTAACTAACTAAATGAATGAATGAATAAATGAACACCACATGCACGGCTTCATAGGCAAGGTGCACTTCCTCCATGCTGCAGGTTTATAAGGCCTGTTTGCAACAGCGTCTCTCGCTTACGGCCATACCACCCTGAGAACGCCCGATCTCGTCTGATCTCGGAAGCTAAGCAGGGTCGGGCCTGGTTAGTACTTGGATGGGAGACCGCCTGGGAATACCAGGTGCCGTAAGCTTTTTGTCCCGGCAGGGGGTGCTGTTTCCACGTGCAACTTTATGAGGAAATCACAAGACAAACTGTTTTTTGCTGCCGGTTCATTTAAACAAACTCACAAACTAACTAACTAACTAACTAACTAAATGAATGAATGAATGAATGAACACCACATGCACGGCTTCATAGGCAAGGTGCACTTCCTCCATGCTGCAGGTTTATAAGGCCTGTTTGCAACAGCGTCTCTCGCTTACGGCCATACCACCCTGAGAACGCCCGATCTCGTCTGATCTCGGAAGCTAAGCAGGGTCGGGCCTGGTTAGTACTTGGATGGGAGACCGCCTGGGAATACCAGGTGCCGTAAGCTTTTTGTCCCGGCAGGGGGTGCTGTTTCCACGTGCAACTTTATGAGGAAATCACAAGACAAACTGTTTTTTGCTGCCGGTTCATTTAAACAAACTCACAAACTAACTAACTAACTAAATGAATGAATGAATAAATGAACACCACATGCACGGCTTCATAGGCAAGGTGCACTTCCTCCATGCTGCAGGTTTATAAGGCCTGTTTGCAACAGCGTCTCTCGCTTACGGCCATACCACCCTGAGAACGCCCGATCTCGTCTGATCTCGGAAGCTAAGCAGGGTCTGGCCTGGTTAGTACTTGGATGGGAGACCGCCTGGGAATACCAGGTGCCGTAAGCTTTTTGTCCCGGCAGGGGGTGCTGTTTCCACGTGCAACTTTATGAGGAAATCACAAGACAAACTGTTTTTTGCTGGCGGTTCATTTAAACAAACTCACAAACTAACTAACTAACTAACTAACTAAATGAATGAATGAATAAATGAACACCACATGCACGGCTTCATAGGCAAGGTGCACGTCCTCCATGCTGCAGGTTTATAAGGCCTGTTTGCAACAGCGTCTCTCGCTTACGGCCATACCACCCTGAGAACGCCCGATCTCGTCTGATCTCGGAAGCTAAGCAGGGTCGGGCCTGGTTAGTACTTGGATGGGAGACCGCCTGGGAATACCAGGTGCCGTAAGCTTTTTGTCCCGGCAGGGGGTGCTGTTTCCACGTGCAACTTTATGAGGAAATCACAAGACAAACTGTTTTTTGCTGCCGGTTCATTTAAACAAACTCACAAACTAACTAACTAACTAAATGAATGAATGAATAAATGAACACCACATGCACGGCTTCATAGGCAAGGTGCACTTCCTCCATGCTGCAGGTTTATAAGGCCTGTTTGCAACAGCGTCTCTCGCTTACGGCCATACCACCCTGAGAACGCCCGATCTCGTCTGATCTCGGAAGCTAAGCAGGGTCGGGCCTGGTTAGTACTTGGATGGGAGACCGCCTGGGAATACCAGGTGCCGTAAGCTTTTTGTCCCGGCAGGGGGTGCTGTTTCCACGTGCAACTTTATGAGGAAATCACAAGACAAACTGTTTTTTGCTGCCGGTTCATTTAAACAAACTCACAAACTAACTAACTAACTAAATGAATGAATGAATAAATGAACACCACATGCACGGCTTCATAGGCAAGGTGCACTTCCTCCATGCTGCAGGTTTATAAGGCCTGTTTGCAACAGCGTCTCTCGCTTACGGCCATACCACCCTGAGAACGCCCGATCTCGTCTGATCTCGGAAGCTAAGCAGGGTCGGGCCTGGTTAGTACTTGGATGGGAGACCGCCTGGGAATACCAGGTGCCGTAAGCTTTTTGTCCCGGCAGGGGGTGCTGTTTCCACGTGCAACTTTGTGAGGAAATCACAAGACAAACTGTTTTTTGCTGCCGGTTCATTTAAACAAACTCACAAACTAACTAACTAACTAACTAAATGAATGAATGAATGAATGAATAAATGAACACCACATGCACGGCTTCATAGGCAAGGTGCACTTCCTCCATGCTGCAGGTTTATAAGGCCTGTTTGCAACAGCGTCTCTCGCTTACGGCCATACCACCCTGAGAACGCCCGATCTCGTCTGATCTCGGAAGCTAAGCAGGGTCGGGCCTGGTTAGTACTTGGATGGGAGACCGCCTGGGAATACCAGGTGCCGTAAGCTTTTTGTCCCGGCAGGGGTGCTGTTTCCACGTGCAACTTTGTGAGGAAATCACAAGACAAACTGTTTTTTGCTGCCGGTTCATTTAAACAAACTCACAAACTAACTAACTAACTAACTAAATGAATGAATGAATGAATGAATAAATGAACACCACATGCACGGCTTCATAGGCAAGGTGCACTTCCTCCATGCTGCAGGTTTATAAGGCCTGTTTGCAACAGCGTCTCTCGCTTACGGCCATACCACCCTGAGAACGCCCGATCTCGTCTGATCTCGGAAGCTAAGCAGGGTCGGGCCTGGTTAGTACTTGGATGGGAGACCGCCTGGGAATACCAGGTGCCGTAAGCTTTTTGTCCCGGCAGGGGTGCTTTTTCCACGTGCAACTTTGTGAGGAAATCACAAGACAAACTGTTTTTTGCTGGCGGTTCATTTAAACAAACTCACAAACTAACTAACTAACTAACTAAATGAATGAATGAATGAATGAATAAATGAACACCACATGCACGGCTTCATAGGCAAGGTGCACTTCCTCCATGCTGCAGGTTTATAAGGCCTGTTTGCAACAGCGTCTCTCGCTTACGGCCATACCACCCTGAGAACGCCCGATCTCGTCTGATCTCGGAAGCTAAGCAGGGTCGGGCCTGGTTAGTACTTGGATGGGAGACCGCCTGGGAATACCAGGTGCCGTAAGCTTTTTGTCCCGGCAGGGGGTGCTGTTTCCACGTGCAACTTTATGAGGAAATCACAAGACAAACTGTTTTTTGCTGCCGGTTCATTTAAACAAACTCACAAACTAACTAACTAACTAAATGAATGAATGAATAAATGAACACCACATGCACGGCTTCATAGGCAAGGTGCACTTCCTCCATGCTGCAGGTTTATAAGGCCTGTTTGCAACAGCGTCTCTCGCTTACGGCCATACCACCCTGAGAACGCCCGATCTCGTCTGATCTCGGAAGCTAAGCAGGGTCGGGCCTGGTTAGTACTTGGATGGGAGACCGCCTGGGAATACCAGGTGCCGTAAGCTTTTTGTCCCGGCAGGGGGTGCTGTTTCCACGTGCAACTTTATGAGGAAATCACAAGACAAACTGTTTTTTGCTGCCGGTTCATTTAAACAAACTCACAAACTAACTAACTAACTAACTAACTAAATGAATGAATGAATGAATGAACACCACATGCACGGCTTCATAGGCAAGGTGCACTTCCTCCATGCTGCAGGTTTATAAGGCCTGTTTGCAACAGCGTCTCTCGCTTACGGCCATACCACCCTGAGAACGCCCGATCTCGTCTGATCTCGGAAGCTAAGCAGGGTCGGGCCTGGTTAGTACTTGGATGGGAGACCGCCTGGGAATACCAGGTGCCGTAAGCTTTTTGTCCCGGCAGGGGGTGCTGTTTCCACGTGCAACTTTATGAGGAAATCACAAGACAAACTGTTTTTTGCTGCCGGTTCATTTAAACAAACTCACAAACTAACTAACTAACTAAATGAATGAATGAATAAATGAACACCACATGCACGGCTTCATAGGCAAGGTGCACTTCCTCCATGCTGCAGGTTTATAAGGCCTGTTTGCAACAGCGTCTCTCGCTTACGGCCATACCACCCTGAGAACGCCCGATCTCGTCTGATCTCGGAAGCTAAGCAGGGTCTGGCCTGGTTAGTACTTGGATGGGAGACCGCCTGGGAATACCAGGTGCCGTAAGCTTTTTGTCCCGGCAGGGGGTGCTGTTTCCACGTGCAACTTTATGAGGAAATCACAAGACAAACTGTTTTTTGCTGGCGGTTCATTTAAACAAACTCACAAACTAACTAACTAACTAACTAACTAAATGAATGAATGAATAAATGAACACCACATGCACGGCTTCATAGGCAAGGTGCACGTCCTCCATGCTGCAGGTTTATAAGGCCTGTTTGCAACAGCGTCTCTCGCTTACGGCCATACCACCCTGAGAACGCCCGATCTCGTCTGATCTCGGAAGCTAAGCAGGGTCGGGCCTGGTTAGTACTTGGATGGGAGACCGCCTGGGAATACCAGGTGCCGTAAGCTTTTTGTCCCGGCAGGGGGTGCTGTTTCCACGTGCAACTTTATGAGGAAATCACAAGACAAACTGTTTTTTGCTGCCGGTTCATTTAAACAAACTCACAAACTAACTAACTAACTAAATGAATGAATGAATAAATGAACACCACATGCACGGCTTCATAGGCAAGGTGCACTTCCTCCATGCTGCAGGTTTATAAGGCCTGTTTGCAACAGCGTCTCTCGCTTACGGCCATACCACCCTGAGAACGCCCGATCTCGTCTGATCTCGGAAGCTAAGCAGGGTCGGGCCTGGTTAGTACTTGGATGGGAGACCGCCTGGGAATACCAGGTGCCGTAAGCTTTTTGTCCCGGCAGGGGGTGCTGTTTCCACGTGCAACTTTATGAGGAAATCACAAGACAAACTGTTTTTTGCTGCCGGTTCATTTAAACAAACTCACAAACTAACTAACTAACTAAATGAATGAATGAATAAATGAACACCACATGCACGGCTTCATAGGCAAGGTGCACTTCCTCCATGCTGCAGGTTTATAAGGCCTGTTTGCAACAGCGTCTCTCGCTTACGGCCATACCACCCTGAGAACGCCCGATCTCGTCTGATCTCGGAAGCTAAGCAGGGTCGGGCCTGGTTAGTACTTGGATGGGAGACCGCCTGGGAATACCAGGTGCCGTAAGCTTTTTGTCCCGGCAGGGGGTGCTGTTTCCACGTGCAACTTTATGAGGAAATCACAAGACAAACTGTTTTTTGCTGCCGGTTCATTTAAACAAACTCACAAACTAACTAACTAACTAAATGAATGAATGAATAAATGAACACCACATGCACGGCTTCATAGGCAAGGTGCACTTCCTCCATGCTGCAGGTTTATAAGGCCTGTTTGCAACAGCGTCTCTCGCTTACGGCCATACCACCCTGAGAACGCCCGATCTCGTCTGATCTCGGAAGCTAAGCAGGGTCGGGCCTGGTTAGTACTTGGATGGGAGACCGCCTGGGAATACCAGGTGCCGTAAGCTTTTTGTCCCGGCAGGGGGTGCTGTTTCCACGTGCAACTTTGTGAGGAAATCACAAGACAAACTGTTTTTTGCTGCCGGTTCATTTAAACAAACTCACAAACTAACTAACTAACTAACTAAATGAATGAATGAATAAATGAACACCACATGCACGGCTTCATAGGCAAGGTGCACTTCCTCCATGCTGCAGGTTTATAAGGCCTGTTTGCAACAGCGTCTCTCGCTTACGGCCATACCACCCTGAGAACGCCCGATCTCGTCTGATCTCGGAAGCTAAGCAGGGTCGGGCCTGGTTAGTACTTGGATGGGAGACCGCCTGGGAATACCAGGTGCCGTAAGCTTTTTGTCCCGGCAGGGGGTGCTGTTTCCACGTGCAACTTTATGAGGAAATCACAAGACAAACTGTTTTTTGCTGCCGGTTCATTTAAACAAACTCACAAACTAACTAACTAACTAACTAAATGAATGAATGAATGAATGAATAAATGAACACCACATGCACGGCTTCATAGGCAAGGTGCACTTCCTCCATGCTGCAGGTTTATAAGGCCTGTTTGCAACAGCGTCTCTCGCTTACGGCCATACCACCCTGAGAACGCCCGATCTCGTCTGATCTCGGAAGCTAAGCAGGGTCGGGCCTGGTTAGTACTTGGATGGGAGACCGCCTGGGAATACCAGGTGCCGTAAGCTTTTTGTCCCGGCAGGGGTGCTGTTTCCACGTGCAACTTTATGAGGAAATCACAAGACAAACTGTTTTTTGCTGCCGGTTCATTTAAACAAACTCACAAACTAACTAACTAACTAACTAACTAAATGAATGAATGAATAAATGAACACCACATGCACGGCTTCATAGGCAAGGTGCACTTCCTCCATGCTGCAGGTTTATAAGGCCTGTTTGCAACAGCGTCTCTCGCTTACGGCCATACCACCCTGAGAACGCCCGATCTCGTCTGATCTCGGAAGCTAAGCAGGGTCGGGCCTGGTTAGTACTTGGATGGGAGACCGCCTGGGAATACCAGGTGCCGTAAGCTTTTTGTCCCGGCAGGGGTGCTGTTTCCACGTGCAACTTTGTGAGGAAATCACAAGACAAACTGTTTTTTGCTGGCGGTTCATTTAAACAAACTCACAAACTAACTAACTAACTAACTAAATGAATGAATGAATGAATGAATAAATGAACACCACATGCACGGCTTCATAGGCAAGGTGCACTTCCTCCATGCTGCAGGTTTATAAGGCCTGTTTGCAACAGCGTCTCTCGCTTACGGCCATACCACCCTGAGAACGCCCGATCTCGTCTGATCTCGGAAGCTAAGCAGGGTCGGGCCTGGTTAGTACTTGGATGGGAGACCGCCTGGGAATACCAGGTGCCGTAAGCTTTTTGTCCCGGCAGGGGGTGCTGTTTCCACGTGCAACTTTATGAGGAAATCACAAGACAAACTGTTTTTTGCTGCCGGTTCATTTAAACAAACTCACAAACTAACTAACTAACTAACTAACTAAATGAATGAATGAATAAATGAACACCACATGCACGGCTTCATAGGCAAGGTGCACTTCCTCCATGCTGCAGGTTTATAAGGCCTGTTTGCAACAGCGTCTCTCGCTTACGGCCATACCACCCTGAGAACGCCCGATCTCGTCTGATCTCGGAAGCTAAGCAGGGTCGGGCCTGGTTAGTACTTGGATGGGAGACCGCCTGGGAATACCAGGTGCCGTAAGCTTTTTGTCCCGGCAGGGGTGCTGTTTCCACGTGCAACTTTGTGAGGAAATCACAAGACAAACTGTTTTTTGCTGGCGGTTCATTTAAACAAACTCACAAACTAACTAACTAACTAACTAAATGAATGAATGAATGAATGAATAAATGAACACCACATGCACGGCTTCATAGGCAAGGTGCACTTCCTCCATGCTGCAGGTTTATAAGGCCTGTTTGCAACAGCGTCTCTCGCTTACGGCCATACCACCCTGAGAACGCCCGATCTCGTCTGATCTCGGAAGCTAAGCAGGGTCGGGCCTGGTTAGTACTTGGATGGGAGACCGCCTGGGAATACCAGGTGCCGTAAGCTTTTTGTCCCGGCAGGGGGTGCTGTTTCCACGTGCAACTTTATGAGGAAATCACAAGACAAACTGTTTTTTGCTGCCGGTTCATTTAAACAAACTCACAAACTAACTAACTAACTAAATGAATGAATGAATAAATGAACACCACATGCACGGCTTCATAGGCAAGGTGCACTTCCTCCATGCTGCAGGTTTATAAGGCCTGTTTGCAACAGCGTCTCTCGCTTACGGCCATACCACCCTGAGAACGCCCGATCTCGTCTGATCTCGGAAGCTAAGCAGGGTCTGGCCTGGTTAGTACTTGGATGGGAGACCGCCTGGGAATACCAGGTGCCGTAAGCTTTTTGTCCCGGCAGGGGGTGCTGTTTCCACGTGCAACTTTATGAGGAAATCACAAGACAAACTGTTTTTTGCTGCCGGTTCATTTAAACAAACTCACAAACTAACTAACTAACTAACTAACTAAATGAATGAATGAATAAATGAACACCACATGCACGGCTTCATAGGCAAGGTGCACTTCCTCCATGCTGCAGGTTTATAAGGCCTGTTTGCAACAGCGTCTCTCGCTTACGGCCATACCACCCTGAGAACGCCCGATCTCGTCTGATCTCGGAAGCTAAGCAGGGTCGGGCCTGGTTAGTACTTGGATGGGAGACCGCCTGGGAATACCAGGTGCCGTAAGCTTTTTGTCCCGGCAGGGGTGCTTTTTCCACGTGCAACTTTGTGAGGAAATCACAAGACAAACTGTTTTTTGCTGCCGGTTCATTTAAACAAACTCACAAACTAACTAACTAACTAACTAAATGAATGAATGAATGAATGAATAAATGAACACCACATGCACGGCTTCATAGGCAAGGTGCACTTCCTCCATGCTGCAGGTTTATAAGGCCTGTTTGCAACAGCGTCTCTCGCTTACGGCCATACCACCCTGAGAACGCCCGATCTCGTCTGATCTCGGAAGCTAAGCAGGGTCGGGCCTGGTTAGTACTTGGATGGGAGACCGCCTGGGAATACCATGTGCCGTAAGCTTTTTGTCCCGGCAGGGGGTGCTGTTTCCACGTGCAACTTTATGAGGAAATCACAAGACAAACTGTTTTTTGCTGCCGGTTCATTTAAACAAACTCACAAACTAACTAACTAACTAAATGAATGAATGAATAAATGAACACCACATGCACGGCTTCATAGGCAAGGTGCACTTCCTCCATGCTGCAGGTTTATAAGGCCTGTTTGCAACAGCGTCTCTCGCTTACGGCCATACCACCCTGAGAACGCCCGATCTCGTCTGATCTCGGAAGCTAAGCAGGGTCGGGCCTGGTTAGTACTTGGATGGGAGACCGCCTGGGAATACCAGGTGCCGTAAGCTTTTTGTCCCGGCAGGGGGTGCTGTTTCCACGTGCAACTTTATGAGGAAATCACAAGACAAACTGTTTTTTGCTGCCGGTTCATTTAAACAAACTCACAAACTAACTAACTAACTAAATGAATGAATGAATAAATGAACACCACATGCACGGCTTCATAGGCAAGGTGCACTTCCTCCATGCTGCAGGTTTATAAGGCCTGTTTGCAACAGCGTCTCTCGCTTACGGCCATACCACCCTGAGAACGCCCGATCTCGTCTGATCTCGGAAGCTAAGCAGGGTCGGCCCTGGTTAGTACTTGGATGGGAGACCGCCTGGGAATACCAGGTGCCGTAAGCTTTTTGTCCCGGCAGGGGGTGCTGTTTCCACGTGCAACTTTATGAGGAAATCACAAGACAAACTGTTTTTTGCTGCCGGTTCATTTAAACAAACTCACAAACTAACTAACTAACTAAATGAATGAATGAATAAATGAACACCACATGCACGGCTTCATAGGCAAGGTGCACTTCCTCCATGCTGCAGGTTTATAAGGCCTGTTTGCAACAGCGTCTCTCGCTTACGGCCATACCACCCTGAGAACGCCCGATCTCGTCTGATCTCGGAAGCTAAGCAGGGTCGGGCCTGGTTAGTACTTGGATGGGAGACCGCCTGGGAATACCAGGTGCCGTAAGCTTTTTGTCCCGGCAGGGGGTGCTGTTTCCACGTGCAACTTTATGAGGAAATCACAAGACAAACTGTTTTTTGCTGCCGGTTCATTTAAACAAACTCACAAACTAACTAACTAACTAAATGAATGAATGAATAAATGAACACCACATGCACGGCTTCATAGGCAAGGTGCACTTCCTCCATGCTGCAGGTTTATAAGGCCTGTTTGCAACAGCGTCTCTCGCTTACGGCCATACCACCCTGAGAACGCCCGATCTCGTCTGATCTCGGAAGCTAAGCAGGGTCGGGCCTGGTTAGTACTTGGATGGGAGACCGCCTGGGAATACCAGGTGCCGTAAGCTTTTTGTCCCGGCAGGGGGTGCTGTTTCCACGTGCAACTTTATGAGGAAATCACAAGACAAACTGTTTTTTGCTGCCGGTTCATTTAAACAAACTCACAAACTAACTAACTAACTAACTAACTAAATGAATGAATGAATAAATGAACACCACATGCACGGCTTCATAGGCAAGGTGCACTTCCTCCATGCTGCAGGTTTATAAGGCCTGTTTGCAACAGCGTCTCTCGCTTACGGCCATACCACCCTGAGAACGCCCGATCTCGTCTGATCTCGGAAGCTAAGCAGGGTCGGGCCTGGTTAGTACTTGGATGGGAGACCGCCTGGGAATACCAGGTGCCGTAAGCTTTTTGTCCCGGCAGGGGGTGCTGTTTCCACGTGCAACTTTGTGAGGAAATCACAAGACAAACTGTTTTTTGCTGGCGGTTCATTTAAACAAACTCACAAACTAACTAACTAACTAACTAAATGAATGAATGAATAAATGAACACCACATGCACGGCTTCATAGGCAAGGTGCACTTCCTCCATGCTGCAGGTTTATAAGGCCTGTTTGCAACAGCGTCTCTCGCTTACGGCCATACCACCCTGAGAACGCCCGATCTCGTCTGATCTCGGAAGCTAAGCAGGGTCGGGCCTGGTTAGTACTTGGATGGGAGACCGCCTGGGAATACCAGGTGCCGTAAGCTTTTTGTCCCGGCAGGGGGTGCTGTTTCCACGTGCAACTTTATGAGGAAATCACAAGACAAACTGTTTTTTGCTGCCGGTTCATTTAAACAAACTCACAAACTAACTAACTAACTAAATGAATGAATGAATAAATGAACACCACATGCACGGCTTCATAGGCAAGGTGCACTTCCTCCATGCTGCAGGTTTATAAGGCCTGTTTGCAACAGCGTCTCTCGCTTACGGCCATACCACCCTGAGAACGCCCGATCTCGTCTGATCTCGGAAGCTAAGCAGGGTCGGGCCTGGTTAGTACTTGGATGGGAGACCGCCTGGGAATACCAGGTGCCGTAAGCTTTTTGTCCCGGCAGGGGGTGCTGTTTCCACGTGCAACTTTATGAGGAAATCACAAGACAAACTGTTTTTTGCTGGCGGTTCATTTAAACAAACTCACAAACTAACTAACTAACTAACTAAATGAATGAATGAATGAATGAATAAATGAACACCACATGCACGGCTTCATAGGCAAGGTGCACTTCCTCCATGCTGCAGGTTTATAAGGCCTGTTTGCAACAGCGTCTCTCGCTTACGGCCATACCACCCTGAGAACGCCCGATCTCGTCTGATCTCGGAAGCTAAGCAGGGTCGGGCCTGGTTAGTACTTGGATGGGAGACCGCCTGGGAATACCAGGTGCCGTAAGCTTTTTGTCCCGGCAGGGGTGCTGTTTCCACGTGCAACTTTGTGAGGAAATCACAAGACAAACTGTTTTTTGCTGGCGGTTCATTTAAACAAACTCACAAACTAACTAACTAACTAACTAAATGAATGAATGAATGAATGAATAAATGAACACCACATGCACGGCTTCATAGGCAAGGTGCACTTCCTCCATGCTGCAGGTTTATAAGGCCTGTTTGCAACAGCGTCTCTCGCTTACGGCCATACCACCCTGAGAACGCCCGATCTCGTCTGATCTCGGAAGCTAAGCAGGGTCGGGCCTGGTTAGTACTTGGATGGGAGACCGCCTGGGAATACCAGGTGCCGTAAGCTTTTTGTCCCGGCAGGGGGTGCTGTTTCCACGTGCAACTTTATGAGGAAATCACAAGACAAACTGTTTTTTGCTGCCGGTTCATTTAAACAAACTCACAAACTAACTAACTAACTAAATGAATGAATGAATAAATGAACACCACATGCACGGCTTCATAGGCAAGGTGCACTTCCTCCATGCTGCAGGTTTATAAGGCCTGTTTGCAACAGCGTCTCTCGCTTACGGCCATACCACCCTGAGAACGCCCGATCTCGTCTGATCTCGGAAGCTAAGCAGGGTCGGGCCTGGTTAGTACTTGGATGGGAGACCGCCTGGGAATACCAGGTGCCGTAAGCTTTTTGTCCCGGCAGGGGTGCTGTTTCCACGTGCAACTTTGTGAGGAAATCACAAGACAAACTGTTTTTTGCTGGCGGTTCATTTAAACAAACTCACAAACTAACTAACTAACTAACTAAATGAATGAATGAATGAATGAATAAATGAACACCACATGCACGGCTTCATAGGCAAGGTGCACTTCCTCCATGCTGCAGGTTTATAAGGCCTGTTTGCAACAGCGTCTCTCGCTTACGGCCATACCACCCTGAGAACGCCCGATCTCGTCTGATCTCGGAAGCTAAGCAGGGTCGGGCCTGGTTAGTACTTGGATGGGAGACCGCCTGGGAATACCAGGTGCCGTAAGCTTTTTGTCCCGGCAGGGGGTGCTGTTTCCACGTGCAACTTTATGAGGAAATCACAAGACAAACTGTTTTTTGCTGCCGGTTCATTTAAACAAACTCACAAACTAACTAACTAACTAAATGAATGAATGAATAAATGAACACCACATGCACGGCTTCATAGGCAAGGTGCACTTCCTCCATGCTGCAGGTTTATAAGGCCTGTTTGCAACAGCGTCTCTCGCTTACGGCCATACCACCCTGAGAACGCCCGATCTCGTCTGATCTCGGAAGCTAAGCAGGGTCGGGCCTGGTTAGTACTTGGATGGGAGACCGCCTGGGAATACCAGGTGCCGTAAGCTTTTTGTCCCGGCAGGGGGTGCTGTTTCCACGTGCAACTTTATGAGGAAATCACAAGACAAACTGTTTTTTGCTGCCGGTTCATTTAAACAAACTCACAAACTAACTAACTAACTAACTAACTAAATGAATGAATGAATAAATGAACACCACATGCACGGCTTCATAGGCAAGGTGCACTTCCTCCATGCTGCAGGTTTATAAGGCCTGTTTGCAACAGCGTCTCTCGCTTACGGCCATACCACCCTGAGAACGCCCGATCTCGTCTGATCTCGGAAGCTAAGCAGGGTCGGGCCTGGTTAGTACTTGGATGGGAGACCGCCCGGGAATACCAGGTGCCGTAAGCTTTTTGTCCCGGCAGGGGGTGCTGTTTCCACGTGCAACTTTATGAGGAAATCACAAGACAAACTTATTTTTGCTGCCGGTTCATTTAAACAAACTCACAAACTAACTAACTAACTAACTAACTAAATGAATGAATGAATAAATGAACACCACATGCACGGCTTCATAGGCAAGGTGCACTTCCTCCATGCTGCAGGTTTATAAGGCCTGTTTGCAACAGCGTCTCTCGCTTACGGCCATACCACCCTGAGAACGCCCGATCTCGTCTGATCTCGGAAGCTAAGCAGGGTCGGGCCTGGTTAGTACTTGGATGGGAGACCGCCTGGGAATACCAGGTGCCGTAAGCTTTTTGTCCCGGCAGGGGTGCTGTTTCCACGTGCAACTTTGTGAGGAAATCACAAGACAAACTGTTTTTTGCTGCCGGTTCATTTAAACAAACTCACAAACTAACTAACTAACTAACTAAATGAATGAATGAATGAATGAATAAATGAACACCACATGCACGGCTTCATAGGCAAGGTGCACTTCCTCCATGCTGCAGGTTTATAAGGCCTGTTTGCAACAGCGTCTCTCGCTTACGGCCATACCACCCTGAGAACGCCCGATCTCGTCTGATCTCGGAAGCTAAGCAGGGTCGGGCCTGGTTAGTACTTGGATGGGAGACCGCCTGGGAATACCAGGTGCCGTAAGCTTTTTGTCCCGGCAGGGGGTGCTGTTTCCACGTGCAACTTTATGAGGAAATCACAAGACAAACTGTTTTTTGCTGCCGGTTCATTTAAACAAACTCACAAACTAACTAACTAACTAACTAACTAAATGAATGAATGAATAAATGAACACCACATGCACGGCTTCATAGGCAAGGTGCACTTCCTCCATGCTGCAGGTTTATAAGGCCTGTTTGCAACAGCGTCTCTCGCTTACGGCCATACCACCCTGAGAACGCCCGATCTCGTCTGATCTCGGAAGCTAAGCAGGGTCGGGCCTGGTTAGTACTTGGATGGGAGACCGCCTGGGAATACCAGGTGCCGTAAGCTTTTTGTCCCGGCAGGGGTGCTGTTTCCACGTGCAACTTTGTGAGGAAATCACAAGACAAACTGTTTTTTGCTGGCGGTTCATTTAAACAAACTCACAAACTAACTAACTAACTAACTAAATGAATGAATGAATGAATGAATAAATGAACACCACATGCACGGCTTCATAGGCAAGGTGCACTTCCTCCATGCTGCAGGTTTATAAGGCCTGTTTGCAACAGCGTCTCTCGCTTACGGCCATACCACCCTGAGAACGCCCGATCTCGTCTGATCTCGGAAGCTAAGCAGGGTCGGGCCTGGTTAGTACTTGGATGGGAGACCGCCTGGGAATACCAGGTGCCGTAAGCTTTTTGTCCCGGCAGGGGGTGCTGTTTCCACGTGCAACTTTATGAGGAAATCACAAGACAAACTGTTTTTTGCTGCCGGTTCATTTAAACAAACTCACAAACTAACTAACTAACTAAATGAATGAATGAATAAATGAACACCACATGCACGGCTTCATAGGCAAGGTGCACTTCCTCCATGCTGCAGGTTTATAAGGCCTGTTTGCAACAGCGTCTCTCGCTTACGGCCATACCACCCTGAGAACGCCCGATCTCGTCTGATCTCGGAAGCTAAGCAGGGTCGGGCCTGGTTAGTACTTGGATGGGAGACCGCCTGGGAATACCAGGTGCCGTAAGCTTTTTGTCCCGGCAGGGGGTGCTGTTTCCACGTGCAACTTTATGAGGAAATCACAAGACAAACTGTTTTTTGCTGCCGGTTCATTTAAACAAACTCACAAACTAACTAACTAACTAACTAACTAAATGAATGAATGAATAAATGAACACCACATGCACGGCTTCATAGGCAAGGTGCACTTCCTCCATGCTGCAGGTTTATAAGGCCTGTTTGCAACAGCGTCTCTCGCTTACGGCCATACCACCCTGAGAACGCCCGATCTCGTCTGATCTCGGAAGCTAAGCAGGGTCGGGCCTGGTTAGTACTTGGATGGGAGACCGCCTGGGAATACCAGGTGCCGTAAGCTTTTTGTCCCGGCAGGGGTGCTGTTTCCACGTGCAACTTTGTGAGGAAATCACAAGACAAACTGTTTTTTGCTGGCGGTTCATTTAAACAAACTCACAAACTAACTAACTAACTAACTAAATGAATGAATGAATGAATGAATAAATGAACACCACATGCACGGCTTCATAGGCAAGGTGCACTTCCTCCATGCTGCAGGTTTATAAGGCCTGTTTGCAACAGCGTCTCTCGCTTACGGCCATACCACCCTGAGAACGCCCGATCTCGTCTGATCTCGGAAGCTAAGCAGGGTCGGGCCTGGTTAGTACTTGGATGGGAGACCGCCTGGGAATACCAGGTGCCGTAAGCTTTTTGTCCCGGCAGGGGGTGCTGTTTCCACGTGCAACTTTATGAGGAAATCACAAGACAAACTGTTTTTTGCTGCCGGTTCATTTAAACAAACTCACAAACTAACTAACTAACTAAATGAATGAATGAATAAATGAACACCACATGCACGGCTTCATAGGCAAGGTGCACTTCCTCCATGCTGCAGGTTTATAAGGCCTGTTTGCAACAGCGTCTCTCGCTTACGGCCATACCACCCTGAGAACGCCCGATCTCGTCTGATCTCGGAAGCTAAGCAGGGTCGGGCCTGGTTAGTACTTGGATGGGAGACCGCCTGGGAATACCAGGTGCCGTAAGCTTTTTGTCCCGGCAGGGGGTGCTGTTTCCACGTGCAACTTTATGAGGAAATCACAAGACAAACTGTTTTTTGCTGCCGGTTCATTTAAACAAACTCACAAACTAACTAACTAACTAACTAACTAAATGAATGAATGAATAAATGAACACCACATGCACGGCTTCATAGGCAAGGTGCACTTCCTCCATGCTGCAGGTTTATAAGGCCTGTTTGCAACAGCGTCTCTCGCTTACGGCCATACCACCCTGAGAACGCCCGATCTCGTCTGATCTCGGAAGCTAAGCAGGGTCGGGCCTGGTTAGTACTTGGATGGGAGACCGCCTGGGAATACCAGGTGCCGTAAGCTTTTTGTCCCGGCAGGGGGTGCTGTTTCCACGTGCAACTTTATGAGGAAATCACAAGACAAACTGTTTTTTGCTGCCGGTTCATTTAAACAAACTCACAAACTAACTAACTAACTAAATGAATGAATGAATAAATGAACACCACATGCACGGCTTCATAGGCAAGGTGCACTTCCTCCATGCTGCAGGTTTATAAGGCCTGTTTGCAACAGCGTCTCTCGCTTACGGCCATACCACCCTGAGAACGCCCGATCTCGTCTGATCTCGGAAGCTAAGCAGGGTCGGGCCTGGTTAGTACTTGGATGGGAGACCGCCTGGGAATACCAGGTGCCGTAAGCTTTTTGTCCCGGCAGGGGGTGCTGTTTCCACGTGCAACTTTATGAGGAAATCACAAGACAAACTGTTTTTTGCTGCCGGTTCATTTAAACAAACTCACAAACTAACTAACTAACTAACTAAATGAATGAATGAATGAATGAATAAATGAACACCACATGCACGGCTTCATAGGCAAGGTGCACTTCCTCCATGCTGCAGGTTTATAAGGCCTGTTTGCAACAGCGTCTCTCGCTTACGGCCATACCACCCTGAGAACGCCCGATCTCGTCTGATCTCGGAAGCTAAGCAGGGTCGGGCCTGGTTAGTACTTGGATGGGAGACCGCCTGGGAATACCAGGTGCCGTAAGCTTTTTGTCCCGGCAGGGGGTGCTGTTTCCACGTGCAACTTTATGAGGAAATCACAAGACAAACTGTTTTTTGCTGGCGGTTCATTTAAACAAACTCACAAACTAACTAACTAACTAACTAAATGAATGAATGAATGAATGAATAAATGAACACCACATGCACGGCTTCATAGGCAAGGTGCACTTCCTCCATGCTGCAGGTTTATAAGGCCTGTTTGCAACAGCGTCTCTCGCTTACGGCCATACCACCCTGAGAACGCCCGATCTCGTCTGATCTCGGAAGCTAAGCAGGGTCGGGCCTGGTTAGTACTTGGATGGGAGACCGCCTGGGAATACCAGGTGCCGTAAGCTTTTTGTCCCGGCAGGGGGTGCTGTTTCCACGTGCAACTTTATGAGGAAATCACAAGACAAACTGTTTTTTGCTGCCGGTTCATTTAAACAAACTCACAAACTAACTAACTAACTAACTAAATGAATGAATGAATGAATGAATAAATGAACACCACATGCACGGCTTCATAGGCAAGGTGCACTTCCTCCATGCTGCAGGTTTATAAGGCCTGTTTGCAACAGCGTCTCTCGCTTACGGCCATACCACCCTGAGAACGCCCGATCTCGTCTGATCTCGGAAGCTAAGCAGGGTCGGGCCTGGTTAGTACTTGGATGGGAGACCGCCTGGGAATACCAGGTGCCGTAAGCTTTTTGTCCCGGCAGGGGGTGCTGTTTCCACGTGCAACTTTATGAGGAAATCACAAGACAAACTGTTTTTTGCTGGCGGTTCATTTAAACAAACTCACAAACTAACTAACTAACTAACTAAATGAATGAATGAATGAATGAATAAATGAACACCACATGCACGGCTTCATAGGCAAGGTGCACTTCCTCCATGCTGCAGGTTTATAAGGCCTGTTTGCAACAGCGTCTCTCGCTTACGGCCATACCACCCTGAGAACGCCCGATCTCGTCTGATCTCGGAAGCTAAGCAGGGTCGGGCCTGGTTAGTACTTGGATGGGAGACCGCCTGGGAATACCAGGTGCCATAAGCTTTTTGTCCCGGCAGGGGGTGCTGTTTCCACGTGCAACTTTATGAGGAAATCACAAGACAAACTGTTTTTTGCTGGCGGTTCATTTAAACAAACTCACAAACTAACTAACTAACTAACTAAATGAATGAATGAATGAATGAATAAATGAACACCACATGCACGGCTTCATAGGCAAGGTGCACTTCCTCCATGCTGCAGGTTTATAAGGCCTGTTTGCAACAGCGTCTCTCGCTTACGGCCATACCACCCTGAGAACGCCCGATCTCGTCTGATCTCGGAAGCTAAGCAGGGTCGGGCCTGGTTAGTACTTGGATGGGAGACCGCCTGGGAATACCAGGTGCCGTAAGCTTTTTGTCCCGGCAGGGGGTGCTGTTTCCACGTGCAACTTTATGAGGAAATCACAAGACAAACTGTTTTTTGCTGGCGGTTCATTTAAACAAACTCACAAACTAACTAACTAACTAACTAACTAAATGAATGAATGAATGAATGAATAAATGAACACCACATGCACGGCTTCATAGGCAAGGTGCACTTCCTCCATGCTGCAGGTTTATAAGGCCTGTTTGCAACAGCGTCTCTCGCTTACGGCCATACCACCCTGAGAACGCCCGATCTCGTCTGATCTCGGAAGCTAAGCAGGGTCGGGCCTGGTTAGTACTTGGATGGGAGACCGCCTGGGAATACCAGGTGCCGTAAGCTTTTTGTCCCGGCAGGGGGTGCTGTTTCCACGTGCAACTTTATGAGGAAATCACAAGACAAACTGTTTTTTGCTGGCGGTTCATTTAAACAAACTCACAAACTAACTAACTAACTAACTAAATGAATGAATGAATGAATGAATAAATGAACACCACATGCACGACTTCATAGGCAAGGTGCACTTCCTCCATGCTGCAGGTTTATAAGGCCTGTTTGCAACAGCGTCTCTCGCTTACGGCCATACCACCCTGAGAACGCCCGATCTCGTCTGATCTCGGAAGCTAAGCAGGGTCGGGCCTGGTTAGTACTTGGATGGGAGACCGCCTGGGAATACCAGGTGCCGTAAGCTTTTTGTCCCGGCAGGGGGTGCTGTTTCCACGTGCAACTTTATGAGGAAATCACAAGACAAACTGTTTTTTGCTGCCGGTTCATTTAAACAAACTCACAAACTAACTAACTAACTAACTAAATGAATGAATGAATGAATGAATAAATGAACACCACATGCACGGCTTCATAGGCAAGGTGCACTTCCTCCATGCTGCAGGTTTATAAGGCCTGTTTGCAACAGCGTCTCTCGCTTACGGCCATACCACCCTGAGAACGCCCGATCTCGTCTGATCTCGGAAGCTAAGCAGGGTCGGGCCTGGTTAGTACTTGGATGGGAGACCGCCTGGGAATACCAGGTGCCGTAAGCTTTTTGTCCCGGCAGGGGGTGCTGTTTCCACGTGCAACTTTATGAGGAAATCACAAGACAAACTGTTTTTTGCTGCCGGTTCATTTAAACAAACTCACAAACTAACTAACTAACTAACTAAATGAATGAATGAATAAATGAACACCACATGCACGGCTTCATAGGCAAGGTGCACTTCCTCCATGCTGCAGGTTTATAAGGCCTGTTTGCAACAGCATCTCTCGCTTACGGCCATACTACCCTGAGAACGCCCGATCTCGTCTGATCTCGGAAGCTAAGCAGGGTCGGGCCTGGTTAGTACTTGGATGGGAGACCGCCTGGGAATACCAGGTGCCGTAAGCTTTTTGTCCCGGCAGGGGGTGCTGTTTCCACGTGCAACTTTATGAGGAAATCACAAGACAAACTGTTTTTTGCTGGCGGTTCATTTAAACAAACTCACAAACTAACTAACTAACTAACTAAATGAATGAATGAATAAATGAACACCACATGCACGGCTTCATAGGCAAGGTGCACTTCCTCCATGCTGCAGGTTTATAAGGCCTGTTTGCAACAGCGTCTCTCGCTTACGGCCATACCACCCTGAGAACGCCCGATCTCGTCTGATCTCGGAAGCTAAGCAGGGTCGGGCCTGGTTAGTACTTGGATGGGAGACCGCCTGGGAATACCAGGTGCCGTAAGCTTTTTGTCCCGGCAGGGGGTGCTGTTTCCACGTGCAACTTTATGAGGAAATCACAAGACAAACTGTTTTTTGCTGGCGGTTCATTTAAACAAACTCACAAACTAACTAACTAACTAACTAAATGAATGAATGAATGAATGAATAAATGAACACCACATGCACGACTTCATAGGCAAGGTGCACTTCCTCCATGCTGCAGGTTTATAAGGCCTGTTTGCAACAGCGTCTCTCGCTTACGGCCATACCACCCTGAGAACGCCCGATCTCGTCTGATCTCGGAAGCTAAGCAGGGTCGGGCCTGGTTAGTACTTGGATGGGAGACCGCCTGGGAATACCAGGTGCCGTAAGCTTTTTGTCCCGGCAGGGGGTGCTGTTTCCACGTGCAACTTTATGAGGAAATCACAAGACAAACTGTTTTTTGCTGGCGGTTCATTTAAACAAACTCACAAACTAACTAACTAACTAACTAAATGAATGAATGAATGAATGAATAAATGAACACCACATGCACGGCTTCATAGGCAAGGTGCACTTCCTCCATGCTGCAGGTTTATAAGGCCTGTTTGCAACAGCGTCTCTCGCTTACGGCCATACCACCCTGAGAACGCCCGATCTCGTCTGATCTCGGAAGCTAAGCAGGGTCGGGCCTGGTTAGTACTTGGATGGGAGACCGCCTGGGAATACCAGGTGCCGTAAGCTTTTTGTCCCGGCAGGGGGTGCTGTTTCCACGTGCAACTTTATGAGGAAATCACAAGACAAACTGTTTTTTGCTGCCGGTTCATTTAAACAAACTCACAAACTAACTAACTAACTAACTAAATGAATGAATGAATGAATGAATAAATGAACACCACATGCACGGCTTCATAGGCAAGGTGCACTTCCTCCATGCTGCAGGTTTATAAGGCCTGTTTGCAACAGCGTCTCTCGCTTACGGCCATACCACCCTGAGAACGCCCGATCTCGTCTGATCTCGGAAGCTAAGCAGGGTCGGGCCTGGTTAGTACTTGGATGGGAGACCGCCTGGGAATACCAGGTGCCGTAAGCTTTTTGTCCCGGCAGGGGTGCTGTTTCCACGTGCAACTTTATGAGGAAATCACAAGACAAACTGTTTTTTGCTGCCGGTTCATTTAAACAAACTCACAAACTAACTAACTAACTAACTAACTAAATGAATGAATGAATAAATGAACACCACATGCACGGCTTCATAGGCAAGGTGCACTTCCTCCATGCTGCAGGTTTATAAGGCCTGTTTGCAACAGCGTCTCTCGCTTACGGCCATACCACCCTGAGAACGCCCGATCTCGTCTGATCTCGGAAGCTAAGCAGGGTCGGGCCTGGTTAGTACTTGGATGGGAGACCGCCTGGGAATACCAGGTGCCGTAAGCTTTTTGTCCCGGCAGGGGGTGCTGTTTCCACGTGCAACTTTATGAGGAAATCACAAGACAAACTGTTTTTTGCTGCCGGTTCATTTAAACAAACTCACAAACTAACTAACTAACTAACTAACTAAATGAATGAATGAATAAATGAACACCACATGCACGGCTTCATAGGCAAGGTGCACTTCCTCCATGCTGCAGGTTTATAAGGCCTGTTTGCAACAGCGTCTCTCGCTTACGGCCATACCACCCTGAGAACGCCCGATCTCGTCTGATCTCGGAAGCTAAGCAGGGTCGGGCCTGGTTAGTACTTGGATGGGAGACCGCCTGGGAATACCAGGTGCCGTAAGCTTATTGTCCCGGCAGGGGTGCTGTTTCCACGTGCAACTTTATGAGGAAATCACAAGACAAACTGTTTTTTGCTGGCGGTTCATTTAAACAAACTCACAAACTAACTAACTAACTAACTAACTAAATGAATGAATGAATAAATGAACACCACATGCACGGCTTCATAGGCAAGGTGCACTTCCTCCATGCTGCAGGTTTATAAGGCCTGTTTGCAACAGCGTCTCTCGCTTACGGCCATACCACCCTGAGAACGCCCGATCTCGTCTGATCTCGGAAGCTAAGCAGGGTCGGGCCTGGTTAGTACTTGGATGGGAGACCGCCTGGGAATACCAGGTGCCGTAAGCTTTTTGTCCCGGCAGGGGTGCTGTTTCCACGTGCAACTTTATGAGGAAATCACAAGACAAACTGTTTTTTGCTGGCGGTTCATTTAAACAAACTCACAAACTAACTAACTAACTAACTAACTAAATGAATGAATGAATAAATGAACACCACATGCACGGCTTCATAGGCAAGGTGTACTTCCTCCATGCTGCAGGTTTATAAGGCCTGTTTGCAACAGCGTCTCTCGCTTACGGCCATACCACCCTGAGAACGCCCGATCTCGTCTGATCTCGGAAGCTAAGCAGGGTCGGGCCTGGTTAGTACTTGGATGGGAGACCGCCTGGGAATACCAGGTGCCGTAAGCTTTTTGTCCCGGCAGGGGTGCTGTTTCCACGTGCAACTTTGTGAGGAAATCACAAGACAAACTGTTTTTTGCTGGCGGTTCATTTAAACAAACTCACAAACTAACTAACTAACTAACTAAATGAATGAATGAATGAATGAATAAATGAACACCACATGCACGGCTTCATAGGCAAGGTGCACTTCCTCCATGCTGCAGGTTTATAAGGCCTGTTTGCAACAGCGTCTCTCGCTTACGGCCATACCACCCTGAGAACGCCCGATCTCGTCTGATCTCGGAAGCTAAGCAGGGTCGGGCCTGGTTAGTACTTGGATGGGAGACCGCCTGGGAATACCAGGTGCCGTAAGCTTTTTGTCCCGGCAGGGGTGCTGTTTCCACGTGCAACTTTGTGAGGAAATCACAAGACAAACTGTTTTTTGCTGCCGGTTCATTTAAACAAACTCACAAACTAACTAACTAACTAACTAAATGAATGAATGAATGAATGAATAAATGAACACCACATGCACGGCTTCATAGGCAAGGTGCACTTCCTCCATGCTGCAGGTTTATAAGGCCTGTTTGCAACAGCGTCTCTCGCTTACGGCCATACCACCCTGAGAACGCCCGATCTCGTCTGATCTCGGAAGCTAAGCAGGGTCGGGCCTGGTTAGTACTTGGATGGGAGTCCGCCTGGGAATACCAGGTGCCGTAAGCTTTTTGTCCCGGCAGGGGGTGCTGTTTCCACGTGCAACTTTATGAGGAAATCACAAGACAAACTGTTTTTTGCTGGCGGTTCATATAAACAAACTCACAAACTAACTAACTAACTAACTAACTAAATGAATGAATGAATGAATGAATAAATGAACACCACATGCACGGCTTCATAGGCAAGGTGCACTTCCTCCATGCTGCAGGTTTATAAGGCCTGTTTGCAACAGCGTCTCTCGCTTACGGCCATACCACCCTGAGAACGCCCGATCTCGTCTGATCTCGGAAGCTAAGCAGGGTCGGGCCTGGTTAGTACTTGGATGGGAGACCGCCTGGGAATACCAGGTGCCGTAAGCTTTTTGTCCCGGCAGGGGGTGCTGTTTCCACGTGCAACTTTATGAGGAAATCACAAGACAAACTGTTTTTTGCTGCCGGTTCATTTAAACAAACTCACAAACTAACTAACTAAATGAATGAATGAATGAATGAATGAATGAACACCGCATGCACGGCTTCATAGGCAAGGTGCACTTCCTCCATGCTTTGTGAGCAATTCACCAGACAAACTGTTTTGTAATTTAAAATAACTAAATAAATAAATGAATAAATAAATAAATGAACCCCGCATGCACACCTTCATGGCAAGAATTATAATTATGACTCTGTCAAACAATTTCATCCACCGGAAGTTCTCTCCGTAGTTTCCGGTTAAAATACGAACTATGCAGCGCCGGGATTGTCGTTCACTCAAACGTGGTATGATTTATCCACATTTCCTTTGTCGTCGCTCGTATGGTTTTGCACTAACTCTGTGTGTTGCAACTTTTTGTTACCAGCAGTTAAGCTCGTAACTATAATTGTCTCGTACATTCTTGTTGTGTTCCTATTTGTTTTGGTATTGTGTGTGAAAGCAAGCGGTAGCTAATCGCTAAGCTAGCATGTTGACTAGCCACGTACAGTGTGCGTTATATTATTATTTGCCATGAGTTTACATTCATTGTCTTTAACTTTAATACGGATCTGTATACAATTCTTTGTTTCTTTCGTTTGGTTTGTTTTAATTGGAACTTTTTTCTAACTTGGACTCTGGCCCTACTTCTCGCGTCAGCCTAAACGCTCCAGCTAAACGATGTTGACCCCACCGAAAGAGGGGATGCCCAGTATGATAGACAAGGCCCTAAGGATGAGGCGGGAGGAGCAGGCACGTCAAGTGGTGCTGGCCTGGGCTGTGCTCAACGTGTCTCTGGCTGGCATGATTTACACAGAAATGTAAGTATGTTTTAAACTCACTAATACGTGCAGTCAGCTGAGCATTTGTATCTTTTGTGACTTACTCTCATACTTGTTGACATTGTGTGCAAATGATATGAATGTGTCTTTCACTTACTTTAAGGTCTGGCAAATTGCTGAGTCGGTACTACAATATCACGTACTGGCCAATTTGGTATATTGGTGAGTCCACACATTATGCTTTTGTTCAGTTCTTGTTGATTCCTCTGATATTGGTGTTTGGTGTGTATTTTGTTAGATTCTTACCATTGATTTATTCATTTTTATTTTGTGACTTGATGTGTTTCAAAATTGTTCAATATCTTGTGTATTTTTGGACAAACTCTCAGAATAACCAGCATGTAATGAAGTTTAATGAGCTGTACAGAATACAGAAACTGTATGTTTATATATAGTTGGCCAAATTGAACTGATGATAATTTAAGATAGCTTGCTTGAATAATTTCAAAAAATTAAATCAATCTTGAACTCATTCATGTTTTTGTACGATGCATTAAAATACAGTATGTTTAGTGGGTTTTTATTTGTCTCTTGTTATTTACAGAGCTGGTGCTTGCCTGTCTATTTAGTCTTAATGCTCTTTGTGACTTCTGGAAGTATTTTAAATACACAATGTCTCCTTCCACCATCGCTGTAACTCCAAATCAACATCGCCTCGTTGGTCTGAGGAACACAAGTAAGGCTTTTCACCCACCAGTATTCATAGAGATGCATTTCGACTTTACTGTATGGTGTTACAAAGAAGCCGTGTGTTTTTCTTCTTGCAGATATCCAGGCATCTCCACCTGCAGAAAAACTGGACAGCAAGGTCATTCCAGCACCAGCACAGTCGTCTCCTCTGCAGGGACAAAGTGTGCTGAGTTTCAGCCCCTCTCGGCCGCCAACGGCAAGCCCTAAATTCTCTCCAAGCTGTGTGCCGGGGTACAGCCCTCCCCTTAGTAACCCATCCTCCCCAAACAGTGCAGGTGCACAATTTTCGCCAACTGTGCCCTTCGGAAAGGTGTGACCATAAATTCAAGTGACCGCAAAAATCAGTTATTTTTATACTTGCAAATTAACAAGATTCCATGTCCACAAATTCATACGAAGTTCTTTAATTCTCAGGTGCTGAACTACAGCACCTCCCCAGGCTCATCACCCTACCCTAGTAGCATCGGACCAGCGGAAGGTTCCAGCCTGAGGGCTCGATATCGGACATCCC